>NW_028324402.1:0-25288 GCF_058129835.1 Hydra viridissima | reverse complement strand
TGTCTTATAATGTGCACCAATTACTTCATCTTCCCTCATGTGCTCGTCTATGGGGGCCTTTATTATCTTATTCTTGTCATCAGTTTGAAAATTTTAATGGCATTATTTTATCTCTTTTAAATGGTACTCAAGATATATCTACTCAAGTAATAGATCGATTTTCATATTTAACTACATGTAACATTCAAGCTTCTCATTCTAATATTATAGACGAAGATTGCATTGACTTTTTGGATGACATGTTATTTTCTTATAATTTTAATTTTAAAGGAGTTATTATTGGCTCAATTAAAGTCTTAGATAAAGGCTGTAATTATAATATTCCTTATTGTGAGAAACTGTTTTTTGAGCATTATTTAGGTAAGCATATTTTTGAAATTCAAAAATATTACAAAGTTTCTATTGCCAAAAACATTTACCATATTCGTCATAAGAATGTTTGTCATTGTGACTCACTTGTTAAACTTACTTGTGGATCATTTTGTAGTATTGAATATTTCTTTATCTTTGAGATGAATGTTTTTGCTTGTGTTAGATTTTTAAAAACAAGTCCGAAAGCAGCTAAGCATATTTTTATGTATACTTATGCAGAATGTCTATCTATAATTTTTGCAGAGCAAATTATACAAAAAGCTTTTTTGGTTGAAGATTGTGTTGTTAGTATTCCTGATTTATGCCCTTTTTAACTCTTCTATAATTATTCTTTGCATAATATTATTATTTGTATTATTATTGCTTTTTATCTTTGCATGATGATTTGTTTGTAACATTGTAATTTTTTTTTGTGAGCTGTTTACATAATTTTTTTTTGGTGAACTGTTCTTTTTTTGGTAAACTGCAATTTTTTTTTGTTAACTATAATTTTTTTTGGTGAACTGTAATTTTTTTTTGGTGAATTGTTATTTTTTTTTTTTAAACTGTTGCATTTTATATTTGTGATAAAAAATTACATGTAACCTTCAACAGTTTATGTTGGCTTGTCAATTTTGTAAAAACTTCTGGTTTAAAAATATTGTTTTTCTTTAGAATTGTTTTTTTATTTTATAAAGTTAATATTTACATTTTCTATAACTACTGGGTTACTGTTTTTTTTTTAGGGTTACCTAGGTCATTTTATTCACTTTCCTACACAGCAACAATTAGAGTGTTGTTATTTTAAGCAGTAGTGGTGTTGTGGTAGAGCGCTCGCTTTATAAGCGAGAGGTTCCAAGTTCGATCCCCACCATGTCCCTGGTAGTACCGCGCTCAACTTGTTTCTTCATGCAGCGGCCTTGTTCATCAAGGTTTGTGTTTTGGAGTTATAGAGTTGAGAGAGGGTTATAACCACAATTAAGTAGCCTCTTCATCTGTAGTGGCCTTCTCAGCCTTGGGGAGGTGAATTAACAAAAAAAAAATTTCAGAAGCATGGTACTGGTTAAAATTGGATAATTTTCATTTAATCTACTGTCTCCCTAGACCGTTGCAATTTCGGTTACAATATATTTAACTGCTTATTTGTTGTTACAATTTTTAAATACTTAAAGTCTTATTAATATACATCTATAAATTTATGTAATACAGATCTATAACTATACATTGCTAATGAGGTATTAGATTTAATAGCAACTTATAATTTACTTCAAAATTTTTTCAAAATTATGTATTTATTTGTAATCTTTAAATTTACTTAAGTCTTAGTATTCATAATGTCTAAGTTTGCTGTTGTACAATGGTCTCGCAACGGAACTGTCTCTGTTGAATGGGATACATCTGTACTTAACAGGGCTTTTCTTGTAAATAACAAAGAGGGTGATATAAGATACACAAAACTTACTAATCGAGATGAAGGCCCCATTGAGAAGGGTAAAGTTATATGTGTGGTTGGTAAGCTTCAAATTTGAAAATATTTTAAGTTTCTTTTGAAATTTTATATTTAAAGTTGTTAATTATTTCAATTGCGTATGTTTCCAGCATTTAAGATATTTCATATAATGACATCGTTAGTAGTCTTTTATGTTTGATGTATTACAAACATCTGTTTTTAAAGATATATTTAACATTTATGAAATAGTAATTATATTATTATATTTAGACAGTTTAGAAGAAGCATTATTGAAAAAAGGCTCACTTCTCAAGAAAAAAAAAGATAAGAAATTGCTAAACATAACAAATGAAATTGAGGTTTATATATTATAAAATTTACTTTGAACAAGATCAGTTCAAACTCTGGATAAAACTTTGTTTACTTTTAAGGGTTCTGTTAGAGTTGAATATATAACAGTTCAGCAAATGGAGTTATTGTTGGTAAGTTTATTCTGCTAATAGTTTCATTTATAAAGATGGCTGTAACTCTTCCAAAATGGAACCTCATCAAAATCATACAATTTTAGAAAAGCAGACATTATGCATAAACAAAAATTGATTGACCTATCCTGTTTATTCATAAAATATAGTTTTGTGTCATATATTTTTACAATACCTAGAATACTCATACTATAGCATTAAAAGAAGATTTTGCTAAGAAGCTAACAACATTGTACAAAAAAATAGAAAGTAAGTAAACAGTCATTTGTATTCCAAATAAAATACTGGCATAGCTGAGATCAATTTTGGCAATTCTATTTCTTTTTTTTACAATAATAAGAGTTTTATTATAAAATGTTTTAAAAATTTTAAATGGAATTATAATAGCTAAACATTTGCGATTTACTTTATCAGCTGTTTTATGACTATTTCTAGTGTACTTCATTTTTCTTTTAGACATTCACTGCTTGTGACCATTCAGTAAATTTAAATGCTCAACTTTTCTGTTTTATAAAATCCTCTGTTTAAAATACCCACAGTTTTATAATGCCCTATGCTTTTAAATGTATGGATTTTATTTCACTTTTAGGGCTTGTTAGCAAAGCAGAAGAAGGTGACTTAAGCGAAGAGTTGCCAAGAAAGAAAGCAAAAATGTTGATTTCCCAACCATCAACAACCCATTCAAAACCATCTCCATTATATTTACAACCAACAAATTCACAAATACAACCTCTTTTATCACAAACATTACCAACAACTCCTCCTTTCTCAACCCAATCCCAACCCAAACAATTCCAGTCTTTTTCAACTAATGACTCCATTAATGAACATCCTGATTCCTCACTTTTTCTTAACAATCATAATTCGTTTCATGAAAATTTGTTCAATTCAATTGACTTCAATCGACTTCAATCGGAAAACATTCCATCGACTTCAAATTCATTTCAAATGCCTTCTCCACCTTTTTCACTACCAGCACAACTATATTCTGTTCCACAAATGCCACCACCATTGTTGCATTCACAACCAACATCGCTAACAAATTCACAACTTCCACTATCAATGCATTCACAACTATTAGAACAAGTACCAGCACATTCATTAGTTTCCCATACAACACAACCAACAGATTATATATGCAGTGACAAAGAAGTCACTGAAAACATGATTCCTAATAGAGTCTTAACAGCACCAACAGGAAAAAAGCTGGTCAAACAGTTATTAGGCCATTTTTATGAAAGAAATAAGTTGGTGAATGCTTCGCTATCAGGAAAAAAAGGCTCTTCAAAGTTTTCTGTTTCAAAAAAAGTTGGCCTTGATCCAGCTGTGTTGCATTTAATAACAGGTAAAAAATTATTAAATTTTAACACTTATACTCTGGAATTCCAGAATCAATTCAATACGAGAAATTGCTTATCTGCAATTTTTACAGAACTTACAATATCCAAGTTTCCGAATTTTTCGAAAAATGATGTCAGTGTTACGCTCTGTGAAAAAATTAATGACGAGCGCAGAGCTTATTTTAAAGCAGGTATTATATTTTAATTGTATTACTTTTCGTATTTAATTATAATTATATCACTAGTTTTCATCTTTTATAAATAACAAAATTTTGTTAGGACTACTATGTCTTAATTTTATTTTATAGAAAAACAATAAATAATAGGATTTTTTAATTTCAACTAGCTTGTGACTTTCGTCTGATTTTTTATTTTTTTATTTTAATCTTGTAATTATTATTATTGTTTTAGTATATTTTTTTAGTATTAATTATTTTGATTACCGTATAATCTCTAATAGTAAGGCCAGGTTTATGTTTCAGAGTCACCAATCAAATTTTTTTATTTTAAAGTAATTATCGATTTTTAAATATACATATGTTTTTGTTTTTATAATTTATCCTTGGTTTTTAAAGTTAATTATGTTTATACCTGTTATACTATTTTATGTTTGCTTACTATTTTACTGTTTATTTTATATATGTTTTTATATAATTATTATATATGTCCTTTATATATTGTATCATTTTTTTTTAGCTCCGAAGTCCCAAACGGAAAAGAATGCGTCAAGCACAATTTAAAAGACATACTTACGAACGTACTCACGAACTTAAAAGACATACTTACGAACGTACTCACGAACTTAAAAGACATACTTACGAACGTACTCACGAACTTAAAAGACATACTTACGAACGTACTCACGAACTTAAAAGACATACTTACGAACGTACTCACGAACTTAAAAGACATACTTACGAACGTACTCACGAACTTAAAAGACATACTTACGAACGTACTCACGAACTTAAAAGACATACTTACGAACGTACTCACGAACTTAAAAGACATACTTACGAACGTACTCACGAACTTAAAAGACATACTTACGAACGTACTCACGAACTTAAAAGACATACTTACGAACTTTACTCACGAACTTACGATTTTCTTAAATTTTTTTTGTTTTGATTACTTGTCTGTGGAGAACGAACCGCTAAACTCATGATTTTTTCGCCTCAAAATATACTAAAATATACTAATAAATAAAATTTAAAAAAGTTTAGATAAATTATCAGGAAAAATAAACAAATTGCATTTATTCGAAAACAAAAAATGTACGTACAGCCTTTTGGTTCTCGACTAATGAGATACACATTTTTTTAATTCAATTTTTTTTCAAAGTTTTTCAAACAAGCTCGTGTAAGCTTATGCAAAATGATTATGCTTTATTAAATTTTTTTGTAGATTATGTTTTATGATTTAAATCTCTATCAAAACAAAAAAATAAAAATACAACTGATTTTCTGTTTTGTTTGTTTAAATGGTTAAAATAGAAAAAAAATTGATTTATGAAAATTTGTATTCATACTTAAGGTAGTTTATTACTTATACATTGTATTTTTATTCTAAATATCGATATTTTTAAATAAATGTTATATTAAACTTTTTTTTTTCCTATGCTTAATTTGTCTTATTTCGCGCTTCACGGTTTTAAATATTTAAAATGTTTATGAAAGTTTTAAAAAAAAATATATCCTAAAAAATAAAATTCCAGCGAATTCGCTAAACTTCCAATTTTTATATATAAACATGAAAGTTAACTTTCATAGCTAATTAGCTATGAAAGCTTTTCTAGTGAACTTCCAGTGATCTTTAAAGATCACTGGAAGTTCACTAGAAAAGTTCACTGGAAGTTCACTGGGTTTTGGAACAAGATCACTGGAAGTTCGCTGGAAAAGATCACTGGAAGTTCGCTGGGTTTTGGAACAATTTTTCACTGGAAGTTCACTGGGTTTTTTTGTAAGGGAGAGATGAACTTTTTGTAGACCAACTCTGTAACATTTTCCTTTGAATCGGTTTCCATGGCAAGACGAATGTCCCTGTTCATAGCTGCAATTTCGGCCTTGATTCTTTCATTCGCCAAATGACTTTTGTGCGTCTTTTCTGCTAGCTTTTAAGCACAACCCTTACAAAAAAACCCAGTGAACTTCCAGTGAAAAATTGTTCCAAAACCCAGCGAACTTCCAGTGATCTTTTCCAGCGAACTTCCAGTGATCTTGTTCCAAAACCCAGTGAACTTCCAGTGAACTTTTCTAGTGAACTTCCAGTGATCTTTAAAGATCACTGGAAGTTCACTAGAAAAGCTTTCATAGCTAATTAGCTATGAAAGTTAACTTTCATGTTTATATATAAAAATTGGAAGTTTAGCGAATTCGCTGGAATTTTATTTTTTAGGATATATTTTTTTTTAAAACTTTCATAAACATTTTAAATATTTAAAACCGTGAAGCGCGAAATAAGACAAATTAAGCATAGGAAAAAAAAAAGTTTAATATAACATTTATTTAAAAATATCGATATTTAGAATAAAAATACAATGTATAAGTAATAAACTACCTTAAGTATGAATACAAATTTTCATAAATCAATTTTTTTTCTATTTTAACCATTTAAACAAACAAAACAGAAAATCAGTTGTATTTTTATTTTTTTGTTTTGATAGAGATTTAAATCATAAAACATAATCTACAAAAAAATTTAATAAAGCATAATCATTTTGCATAAGCTTACACGAGCTTGTTTGAAAAACTTTGAAAAAAAATTGAATTAAAAAAATGTGTATCTCATTAGTCGAGAACCAAAAGGCTGTACGTACATTTTTTGTTTTCGAATAAATGCAATTTGTTTATTTTTCCTGATAATTTATCTAAACTTTTTTAAATTTTATTTATTAGTATATTTTAGTATATTTTGAGGCGAAAAAATCATGAGTTTAGCGGTTCGTTCTCCACAGACAAGTAATCAAAACAAAAAAAATTTAAGAAAATCGTAAGTTCGTGAGTAAAGTTCGTAAGTATGTCTTTTAAGTTCGTGAGTACGTTCGTAAGTATGTCTTTTAAGTTCGTGAGTACGTTCGTAAGTATGTCTTTTAAGTTCGTGAGTACGTTCGTAAGTATGTCTTTTAAGTTCGTGAGTACGTTCGTAAGTATGTCTTTTAAGTTCGTGAGTACGTTCGTAAGTATGTCTTTTAAGTTCGTGAGTACGTTCGTAAGTATGTCTTTTAAGTTCGTGAGTACGTTCGTAAGTATGTCTTTTAAGTTCGTGAGTACGTTCGTAAGTATGTCTTTTAAGTTCGTGAGTACGTTCGTAAGTATGTCTTTTAAGTTCGTGAGTACGTTCGTAAGTATGTCTTTTAAGTTCGTGAGTACGTTCGTAAGTATGTCTTTTAAATTGTGCTTGACGCATTCTTTTCCGTTTGGGACTTCGGAGCTAAAAAAAAATGATACAATATATAAAGGACATATATAATAATTATATAAAAACATATATAAAATAAACAGTAAAATAGTAAGCAAACATAAAATAGTATAACAGGTATAAACATAATTAACTTTAAAAACCAAGGATAAATTATAAAAACAAAAACATATGTATATTTAAAAATCGATAATTACTTTAAAATAAAAAAATTTGATTGGTGACTCTGAAACATAAACCTGGCCTTACTATTAGAGATTATACGGTAATCAAAATAATTAATACTAAAAAAATATACTAAAACAATAATAATAATTACAAGATTAAAATAAAAAAATAAAAAATCAGACGAAAGTCACAAGCTAGTTGAAATTAAAAAATCCTATTATTTATTGTTTTTCTATAAAATAAAATTAAGACATAGTAGTCCTAACAAAATTTTGTTATTTATAAAAGATGAAAACTAGTGATATAATTATAATTAAATACGAAAAGTAATACAATTAAAATATAATACCTGCTTTAAAATAAGCTCTGCGCTCGTCATTAATTTTTTCACAGAGCGTAACACTGACATCATTTTTCGAAAAATTCGGAAACTTGGATATTGTAAGTTCTGTAAAAATTGCAGATAAGCAATTTCTCGTATTGAATTGATTCTGGAATTCCAGAGTATAAGTGTTAAAATTTAATAATTTTTTACCTGTTATTAAATGCAACACAGCTGGATCAAGGCCAACTTTTTTTGAAACAGAAAACTTTGAAGAGCCTTTTTTTCCTGATAGCGAAGCATTCACCAACTTATTTCTTTCATAAAAATGGCCTAATAACTGTTTGACCAGCTTTTTTCCTGTTGGTGCTGTTAAGACTCTATTAGGAATCATGTTTTCAGTGACTTCTTTGTCACTGCATATATAATCTGTTGGTTGTGTTGTATGGGAAACTAATGAATGTGCTGGTACTTGTTCTAATAGTTGTGAATGCATTGATAGTGGAAGTTGTGAATTTGTTAGCGATGTTGGTTGTGAATGCAACAATGGTGGTGGCATTTGTGGAACAGAATATAGTTGTGCTGGTAGTGAAAAAGGTGGAGAAGGCATTTGAAATGAATTTGAAGTCGATGGAATGTTTTCCGATTGAAGTCGATTGAAGTCAATTGAATTGAACAAATTTTCATGAAACGAATTATGATTGTTAAGAAAAAGTGAGGAATCAGGATGTTCATTAATGGAGTCATTAGTTGAAAAAGACTGGAATTGTTTGGGTTGGGATTGGGTTGAGAAAGGAGGAGTTGTTGGTAATGTTTGTGATAAAAGAGGTTGTATTTGTGAATTTGTTGGTTGTAAATATAATGGAGATGGTTTTGAATGGGTTGTTGATGGTTGGGAAATCAACATTTTTGCTTTCTTTCTTGGCAACTCTTCGCTTAAGTCACCTTCTTCTGCTTTGCTAACAAGCCCTAAAAGTGAAATAAAATCCATACATTTAAAAGCATAGGGCATTATAAAACTGTGGGTATTTTAAACAGAGGATTTTATAAAACAGAAAAGTTGAGCATTTAAATTTACTGAATGGTCACAAGCAGTGAATGTCTAAAAGAAAAATGAAGTACACTAGAAATAGTCATAAAACAGCTGATAAAGTAAATCGCAAATGTTTAGCTATTATAATTCCATTTAAAATTTTTAAAACATTTTATAATAAAACTCTTATTATTGTAAAAAAAAGAAATAGAATTGCCAAAATTGATCTCAGCTATGCCAGTATTTTATTTGGAATACAAATGACTGTTTACTTACTTTCTATTTTTTTGTACAATGTTGTTAGCTTCTTAGCAAAATCTTCTTTTAATGCTATAGTATGAGTATTCTAGGTATTGTAAAAATATATGACACAAAACTATATTTTATGAATAAACAGGATAGGTCAATCAATTTTTGTTTATGCATAATGTCTGCTTTTCTAAAATTGTATGATTTTGATGAGGTTCCATTTTGGAAGAGTTACAGCCATCTTTATAAATGAAACTATTAGCAGAATAAACTTACCAACAATAACTCCATTTGCTGAACTGTTATATATTCAACTCTAACAGAACCCTTAAAAGTAAACAAAGTTTTATCCAGAGTTTGAACTGATCTTGTTCAAAGTAAATTTTATAATATATAAACCTCAATTTCATTTGTTATGTTTAGCAATTTCTTATCTTTTTTTTTCTTGAGAAGTGAGCCTTTTTTCAATAATGCTTCTTCTAAACTGTCTAAATATAATAATATAATTACTATTTCATAAATGTTAAATATATCTTTAAAAACAGATGTTTGTAATACATCAAACATAAAAGACTACTAACGATGTCATTATATGAAATATCTTAAATGCTGGAAACATACGCAATTGAAATAATTAACAACTTTAAATATAAAATTTCAAAAGAAACTTAAAATATTTTCAAATTTGAAGCTTACCAACCACACATATAACTTTACCCTTCTCAATGGGGCCTTCATCTCGATTAGTAAGTTTTGTGTATCTTATATCACCCTCTTTGTTATTTACAAGAAAAGCCCTGTTAAGTACAGATGTATCCCATTCAACAGAGACAGTTCCGTTGCGAGACCATTGTACAACAGCAAACTTAGACATTATGAATACTAAGACTTAAGTAAATTTAAAGATTACAAATAAATACATAATTTTGAAAAAATTTTGAAGTAAATTATAAGTTGCTATTAAATCTAATACCTCATTAGCAATGTATAGTTATAGATCTGTATTACATAAATTTATAGATGTATATTAATAAGACTTTAAGTATTTAAAAATTGTAACAACAAATAAGCAGTTAAATATATTGTAACCGAAATTGCAACGGTCTAGGGAGACAGTAGATTAAATGAAAATTATCCAATTTTAACCAGTACCATGCTTCTGAAATTTTTTTTTTGTTAATTCACCTCCCCAAGGCTGAGAAGGCCACTACAGATGAAGAGGCTACTTAATTGTGGTTATAACCCTCTCTCAACTCTATAACTCCAAAACACAAACCTTGATGAACAAGGCCGCTGCATGAAGAAACAAGTTGAGCGCGGTACTACCAGGGACATGGTGGGGATCGAACTTGGAACCTCTCGCTTATAAAGCGAGCGCTCTACCACAACACCACTACTGCTTAAAATAACAACACTCTAATTGTTGCTGTGTAGGAAAGTGAATAAAATGACCTAGGTAACCCTAAAAAAAAAACAGTAACCCAGTAGTTATAGAAAATGTAAATATTAACTTTATAAAATAAAAAAACAATTCTAAAGAAAAACAATATTTTTAAACCAGAAGTTTTTACAAAATTGACAAGCCAACATAAACTGTTGAAGGTTACATGTAATTTTTTATCACAAATATAAAATGCAACAGTTTAAAAAAAAAAAATAACAATTCACCAAAAAAAAATTACAGTTCACCAAAAAAAATTATAGTTAACAAAAAAAAATTGCAGTTTACCAAAAAAAGAACAGTTCACCAAAAAAAAATTATGTAAACAGCTCACAAAAAAAAATTACAATGTTACAAACAAATCATCATGCAAAGATAAAAAGCAATAATAATACAAATAATAATATTATGCAAAGAATAATTATAGAAGAGTTAAAAAGGGCATAAATCAGGAATACTAACAACACAATCTTCAACCAAAAAAGCTTTTTGTATAATTTGCTCTGCAAAAATTATAGATAGACATTCTGCATAAGTATACATAAAAATATGCTTAGCTGCTTTCGGACTTGTTTTTAAAAATCTAACACAAGCAAAAACATTCATCTCAAAGATAAAGAAATATTCAATACTACAAAATGATCCACAAGTAAGTTTAACAAGTGAGTCACAATGACAAACATTCTTATGACGAATATGGTAAATGTTTTTGGCAATAGAAACTTTGTAATATTTTTGAATTTCAAAAATATGCTTACCTAAATAATGCTCAAAAAACAGTTTCTCACAATAAGGAATATTATAATTACAGCCTTTATCTAAGACTTTAATTGAGCCAATAATAACTCCTTTAAAATTAAAATTATAAGAAAATAACATGTCATCCAAAAAGTCAATGCAATCTTCGTCTATAATATTAGAATGAGAAGCTTGAATGTTACATGTAGTTAAATATGAAAATCGATCTATTACTTGAGTAGATATATCTTGAGTACCATTTAAAAGAGATAAAATAATGCCATTAAAATTTTCAAACTGATGACAAGAATAAGATAATAAAGGCCCCCATAGACGAGCACATGAGGGAAGATGAAGTAATTGGTGCACATTATAAGACATATTCTCTCTACCATACAAACCAGGAAATTCGTAAACAAATCGATTAATTAATAATGTGGCTTCATTAACAACACTTTCAGATAATACCTTATTATTTAACATAAAAACAACATTAGATAAAAGAATAAAATGATCAAAAAACTGCGGAAGCAAAATATCACATAAAATAACAGGACCATAAAAAACTAAAAAATTAAAAAACTCAACACCTTTCCAATGTTTTATGCAACTTAATGATCGTGGAGTCCGCCTTATATTGCTTGGCACACTAATTACAGATAACCGATTATTTATAACAGTACAGTGTCTACGAATAGAAAAAATAGAACCAGAATAACAACTATCAAACCAGAAAGAAAACATAGCTTTCATAACACCAAGCTCTATACAGTGCAAATTATCAACAACTGTTCCATTTACACAATCAAAATTAGGCAATCTTACTAATGGTGAAATATCTAAAAACCCTTCAACCACATTAACACAAAAAAAATCTGTATTGCTTCTACAATTCATAGTAACATCAGAAAATGGATAAGTCATACAAGACCCCCTGCCTTTTGGAACTCTTTCCCCTCTAGAAGAACACCAATGACAACCATTATAACCATTAAATTGCCTACGACAAAAAACCAGAGCTCTTGCAATTGTATCACATGAAAAAATAGATACATGAAAAAAAACACGAACATTATTAGATAAGAGTATACCATTAGTGGATAGGTTAGTAAAAATATCAACAAAAGGAGATAAAAATAATTGTATATTTGGTTTTTTAAAACCCGACCAGAGACCAAAAAACAAAATATTAGTAATTTGCAATGAATATGGAAAACTATGAATGGATGCTAGCAAAGGCCACAAGGACCACTTTGATGATTTGAAAATGGGAACTCCATCAGTATTAACAACAAGTCTAATTGTTGCTTGCCCATTTTCTTCAAGATCTGCTAAATGTATCCAATTGTTATCGCAAGTATTTTTAAGCTGTTTGTTTATGTTTAAAATATGAAAAAAATTGCATTTCTTATGAAGATAGGATGATGTAAAATATTTCAAACATTTTGGACACTGCTTATTAAGACTTAAAGCAACTTCACAAACATCACAAAAAAAAACTTTTTCATATAACTCTTTTTCCTTCTTAAAAAACTTCAAAAACAAATATTTAGATGTAGGCAAAACACTGTGTGGCAATAAAATAGTTAAGAGAGTTAACAACGCCTCTAAGGCTTCGTAGGACAAATTAAAGCGCAAAACAAAAGTCATTATGCATAAACATGCATTAGAGACATTTATCTTTGCCCCAGGATACAGAGGTGGACTCTCTGAACTTTCATTTTCATCAAACTCATCATTGATTGTTTCATTTTTTGGTTCATCTAAGTCAGATAAATGATCCATAAATTCATCGTCAATAGAATTATTGTCATCAGAGGTGCTCTCATTCTGTTGTTGAGCACAGTTAACTTTTGACATCCTCCATTGTGTTGTTCTTGGAATACTTACTTCGCCTGATTGCCATTTCTTGTAGCGACCAATTCTAGGCATCTAAAATAAAAGAGGCAAGCAGGCAAAATTAAACTTTAGTTAAACAAGATTAACATCAGAAAGAGAACAAGAGAAACGATTGTACTAAACCTAATTGTGCTTAAATAACAATGATGCTTATTTAACAGCTAGTTCTTTAGTATATACAATACAAACTATACTTTTATTTGATGAAAATTTTTTTATCAAGTGTATGATGTATATATAAATATCAAATGCATATATATGTTAAATGAAGGTGTTTAAGCGGTATAAAATTTTATAATTTTATTTAAATTTTATAATTATTCAGAAAATTTAATATTCTTTTGAAAACTATAAAACTTACAAAATATCTATTCTGATGAGTCTTAATTGATGAAATTTTCTGATGTCTTAATTGATGAAACACAGTGTAAAATGAAATAAGTTTGATAAATGATTTTTACTAATTTATTATTGCTATGTTCTTTTAAGAACATTGAGCCCTCTATTTTAAGAATACATTTAAAATTATTCGGATATATACGTGTATATATATATACGTATGTATATATATATACGTATGTATATATATATACGTATGTATATATATATATATATATATATATATATATATATAAATACATATATATATATATATATATATATATATATATATATATATATATATATATATATATATATATATATATATATGTAAATACATATATATATATATATATATATATATATATATATATATGTGTGTGTATATATATATATATATATATTTTGAAATTATAAATATATATTTTGAAATTATAAGGACCCCTTAAAATATTTTTTATTCCAAAAAAATTTTAAACCTAGTGTTTTTGTATTAAATAGAACACATTTAGGGGGTGGGAACAAATTATTTTCAAAAATGCTGTTTTTGGGACACCCTAATACACACACACACACACACACACACACACACACACACACACACACACACACACACACACAGATATATATATATATATATATATATATATATATATATATATATATATATATATATATATATATATATATATATATATATATATATATGTATATATATATATATATATATATATATATATATATATATATATATATATATATATATATATAAATCAATCATTATCTATTATGTTCAATAATCTACAATAAAGAAATTTATAATAATAAATTTTTGTGAAATTATAAAGTTGAATATGAACTCGCTTTAATAAAAATGAACATACTGAACAACATACCTGTGGTTTTGGAAATTGAGTAGAACTTAAAATAATAGAAACTGAAACTGTGGATATAAAAAAACAACGTTTACTTTATTACAGAAATTGGAAAAAAATTTTCAAGATGTAATATCTGTCAAATTTCAAAAAAGTTATGTTAGCAAAAGTTATATCAATATTGAGTTATGAAACCCGCGGCGTTTTCGATTATTGAAAATCAGCGCTAAATTTCCACTCAGGTTTTAGATCACTGGAAATAAAATGACGTTTTTTGTTAAACTTCCAGTGAACTTCCAGCGAAGTCGTAAAATTTGCGGAAAACCCAGCGAACTCGGTGAATTTCCAGTGATCTTTTACATTTCCAGTGATCTTTTACATTTCCAGTGAACTTTCACTGGAAGTTCGCTGGGTTTTTTTGTAAGGGCTGCCAACAATACTCGCTGGAATTCTACATACATGTGTGTGCAGAGTGTCTTTGACATGAAAGAACCTCTTTTGGCAATAAAAGCAAGGCCAGGTATTGACCCAGCAGATGTTGCATCTCTTGTGCCCTCTGAATTGGAGTTTAAAATCTTTGAGAACTGTTGCCTACTCTCAAATTGTTGGCAA
Source organism: Hydra viridissima (assembly GCF_058129835.1). Classification (NCBI taxonomy): domain Eukaryota; kingdom Metazoa; phylum Cnidaria; class Hydrozoa; order Anthoathecata; family Hydridae; genus Hydra; species Hydra viridissima. The sequence goes on along the minus strand of NW_028324402.1, from coordinate 10,527 downwards.
AGACATCTGAGAGACTCAGTGCAGATAAAAAGCCAACTCTACACATCGTTGTTGGTGGTCTCCACAATTTGCAGGACCACATCAACAGGGTTGAATTGGTCAAGGATGATTTGTCAGACACAAGCAAATCTTTTTTGAGAACTTTTTCAGTCAAGCTTGATAAAAGGTTTCCCAATGCTGGCGCTCATACCATTTTTCTTGGTGTAGGTCATCTCCTTAATCCTTACTACAAGGGTGTGGCTTCCAAAAAATTTGGAACCTATGATAAAACCTACAAGTACTTGGTTGAAAACCACACCAATCATCATGAATGGCTCAACAAAATTATGGATCAACCAACGGCCACTGCAAACTTGGAGTAGGAAACAGATTCGTTGGCTCAAGACGTGATTGAATTTCATTCTCAACCCACAGCAATATCGGACAAGTCCGACATTACCAAGGAATGGGATGTCTACAAGAATATGCATCCCTGGCCAATGAAAGAGGCCCAGGAAATTGTTCTTGGGTTTTGGAAAAAGCATGAAATGACTTTACCTCTTTTGGCTGAAGCAGCACAGCGTTACCTGGCAATTCCAGCATCTTCGGCCACTTCCGAGAGGGCCTTCTCTGCAGGAGGAAACATAGTCACACACAAAAAGACCAAGCTTCAGCCGGAAAATGTTGAAAAGTTGCTTTAGATCCAACAGAACTATGACTTTGTTCAAATCAAGTCCTGGAAACTGACCTCAGAAGATGACAAAGATCCTGGAAGGGCATTCACAAAAATTCTAAAGAGAGATCTTCACTTTATCTTTGCCTTTAGTAAAATCTTAAATTTTGCCACTTCCATTTATTGCTTCTAAGTTTTTTGTTTTAGCTTTAAACTTTTAAATTCTTTTTAAACTGAAATTTTGCTCAGTTTAAAAAAATTTTGTAAATTTCCTTCCAGATTTGTTGTCTTAAGAGAGTGATCAAGCCAATATTGTTGAATCAGATGATGTGGTTGAGATTCAGCTTAATCCAAGACTGCCAAGTCAGCCGATGTCACGAGCAAGTACGGCCTCCTCTAGAATCTCTACTGCTACAACATCTCATGTACCAGGTATTACACCACTAATCACCAGTTCAAGGAGTTCTGCAGCTCCTTTTGCTGGACCATCCAAAGCTCCTACTGATGCACCTTCAACTAGTGACCAAGTAAATGAATTGTTTGACAAAGTTTATAATTAAAAACTTTTTTTTATTGTCAATAAAATTTAGTTAATGTGCATTACAGTACAACAATCACAAATAAAATTAATGAAACACATGCACATTTTCATTTCAATTTTTATTTGTCTTGTTAAGTCTGGGTAAATAGTTTAATTACGATAAAGTAACCAAAACAATTGTAATGGCCGAGCCCCCCAGCAGAATACTAAATTTCACATTAAGGATTAACTAGTATGTCTCGTTATGTCTCGTTATGTCTCATTATGTCCCGTTAAAAAGATGTAAATTCCGGGAAATTGTGAAGCTTCTATTTTGTCCGGGACATCTCGTCCGTCTCGGTATCGTCCCGGATTTCGATTGAAAATTGAAAATTGTCTCAATATTTATCGCTAATCGGGACAAAGCTTTTAGGATCGTCTCGTCTCGTCTCGATTTAAAAAAGTAACGAGACGCAGACCCTTAGATATTACCAACAATACTGCTCTAATTGAAACCCTGCTATTAGAAGAGATTCCGGACTGTGACGAATAATCTGATGCAGGTGTGTCCGATGATGAAGTGGAAAATATTCAGCTACCCTCACCAAGAGGCTTGGATGAGGTTTTTGAAAGAGCTCTAGAAAATATTTTAACTGAAGATCCGCCATTGTCGCCTTCAAAACATGATGAACTGGAGTGCCCTGTAAATCAGGCACCACCATCACCAATACCTGGATCTAGTGTTCAGACTGATTTTTACCGGAATACATTCTAAATACTGAAGTAAAAGAAGACTATGTTGCTCACTGTAGCACCCCGACTGATATATTTTTAGTATTAATTGGAGATATTATTGATAATATTGTGTACCAAAGCAACCTTTATGCTACTCAGAAAGACAAAGTATTAAACCTAAAAAAGGAGGAACTTCTAACATTTATAAGTATGAATTTTTTTATGGATTAAAATACTCGTCCGGTGTGGAGAGATCATTATTCTTCGGCACCTGATCTCAACAATGCACTTCTTTGCAAAACAATGCCAAGAGACAGATTTTCTATTATTTTATCTCATCTGCATTGCAATGATAACTCCCAAATGCCTAGAGACTGCAAAGATAAGTTGTACAAAATTAGATTTATGATTGATGCACTCAATAAAAATCTTCAAGAGGTTTATAATGGTACTCGCGAACTGAGTGTAGATGAATCTATGATTAAATTTAAAGGTAGGTCTGTCTTAAAACAATATCTTCCTATAAAGCCAATAAAAAGGGGATACAAGTTGTGGTGTCTTGCTGACTAGAGAGGCTATATAAAGAAGTTTCAAATTTACCAAGGAAAGGACGAAGAACTGAACTCAAAGTTTACCGGCTATGGCTTGGGAGAGAAAGTAGTATTGAAGTTGACGGAACAAGATTGGAGTAAAGGGAAGATAGTTTACTTTGATAATTTTTTCTCGTCTGTTGGTTTGCTTGAGAAACTAAAAACTGAGAACACCTACGCATGTGGAACTATCCGAAGTAATAGAAAAGGACTAGCTGAAAATATGCTCGCTGATTCTCAAATGAAAAGGGGCGACAGTGATCATCGATTTTCAAATTTAGACATTGGATATTGGAAATGGAAGGATAAAAAAATGGTTCATTTAGTATCTAACTTTCATGGTAATGAAACGGCAAATGTGTTACGTAAAGAAAAAAATGGATCCAAGTCTGCCATTACATGTCCTGTAGCTGTCAATCATTATAATAGCTATATGGGCGGCGTAGATACAGGTTACTCAAGGCTTGAATACAATGAAAGATGCTAGTCAGAAAAGAAAGACTTCTACTGATAATACTGAGAAAGGTGGCCCTTGCAAAAGACGCAAATCTGGGTATTCCACTTTAAAAGACGTTCGCTTGGGTAATAGAGGCATCCATTGGCCTACTTTCGTAGAAAATAGGGGAAGGTGTGAGGTTTGTAGTTTGAAAAAGATTCAGTCGAAACTTCATAGTATATGTTCTCATTGCAAAGTGCTTTTGTGTGTAAATGAAAAGAAAAATTGTTTTGCTGAATACCACGAGGTCAATTTGTAATTAAAAACCTATCTATTTAATTATATGTATATATATATATATATATATATATATATATATATATATATATATATATATATATATATATATATATATATATATATATATATATATATAATTAAATAGATATTTGTTTATTTAGTATTGGATCTCATAGTTCCTAACATTGTAATAACACAAAGTTCCTGACGGTACTTTTAAGTCTAGGTCTTGGAAATAGTACTTCTAGGTACAATAAAAATCTTAAAATAATCTGAAGGTTTCCTTTTACCTACCTTATTATGATAATAAAGTTAAAAAGCGGAAATTCGTCAGAAATCACTACCCCGGCAGGAAAGGGTTAAGATATTTATCAGTTTTATATATATATGTATATATATATATATATATATATATATATATATATATATATATATATATATATATATATATATATATATATTCGATATTATCAATTATTATATTGTGTTTATAAATTAAATCATCTTTTATTTTGATATTATCTATTACACAGATCACTTTATTTCACTTTATTTATTTCACAGATATTTATATAAAATCAAAGCAAAGGTTTGCAAAAATACTTTTGTTATCCAAAATTCTATATGTAAAGACATTCGTAACAATATATTAACAAACTGCTACAGAAAACTTGGTTTTGAAATTAGAAAAACTACAATATCAATTTACAATGCTCGTAAAAAACAGAGCGAAATATTATCAACCTTTTTTCAAAACAGAAAAGGTTTGTTAAAAGTTTACGTTTATTTCCTTAAAAAAAAAATCCTAAAGTAAATATTCAAGGCATAAAAGTTAAAAAAAAAAAAAGAGAAAAAATCCACAAGAAACAAACACGTTAAAATATTACTTCGTTCATTTAGGGCCATTATTATCTTTTAAAGAATATTAGAAATTATCATTCCAGGGATGCTGATACAATAGACAATCGACTTGAAGATAAACCTTCGATGTTTACTTTAGTTAGATTTGTGCCCCCTCTGAGGTTATATTCTCGTATACTACAAAGACGTTTATGTTAATAAGGCAAAAATGAATAACAGAATCTCCACAAGAAAATTTTCATTAAACAACATTAAGCATAGAAAACTAAATACATACCATCGAGGGCAGCTTGGTGTAAATCCTTCATTACTGTTCCCTGAAGTCGTGCGGCCCATTATAAATACTTCAATACGTGTAGGCGGCATTCTTCCCCAGTCCTCCACAATAAAAATAAAATATAAAATTTAAGGTGATCTTGCCGTTTCAAAAAATCAAATTTTTTTGAAACGCTTAGATCACCTTAATAAAATATCAACATAATTTAAATTCAACGAATCATGGGATGTAATTTAATACCTTGAGTCTTTCATAGGTATCCCCAACTATACTTATGAAGGTACTCAACACAATATAAATGAACAGTGATACAAAGGCGTATAGATAGATTTTACTGAAAATCCAGATGGAGGTGCTCAAGCGACTCATGGTCGCAAATGTTGCAAATATATCGTCTCCATTAAGTAAAGAGAAGAGACCTTCAGCTGTCGATAGGAAGGTTTGGAACTAAAAGAAAGTGTTGCACAAATTTGTAGCCACTTCGCATTTTTATCCTTTAAGATGTTTTTTTTAATACCACAAATCATACCTTGAGATGATAAGGCCCCAGGACAATCCATCCGCACAAAGTAAAACCGGTAAAGATAAACATAGCACAAAACATAAATCGCATCAGATTTGGTGCTGCATATCGCAGAGCAATCAATAAAATCTAAAGAATGATTGCCTTAGTAGTGGTGAATTTAATAACTAAATTTATTGTTTGGAAAAAAGTTTCTTTTCTTGCATTGATTTTGGTTTTAATTTTGGAGCAAGGATTGTAAAATTCATTATTGCTATGAAAAACTTTTAGACCACAAATTTTAAAACAGCTCGAAGGTTTTAAAATGACAGGAAGGACTTACATTAAAAGTTTTCAAGTAAGTAAAAAAGCGAAGCATGCCAGTCCAAACAAGCACCACTCCAAGTCCTAGCAGCACACTGCAAATATTGTAAAACTGAATATCCTAAAATCACACTTAAGCATAAATACTTGCATATCAAAAAACAAAACTAATTCAAACTTATGCACTATTTAACTACATGAATCGAGTGTAGGTTAAAAAATAAAAAGAGATTTTACAATTTGTAATAAATTTCAAGTTTTAAGAAAATATTTTTATTTAAATTTATTTACTTTATCAAACTAACACTAAAACAGAACGTTCTAGATAAGTAATATTGATATACCAAAAATATTTGCAAGTTTGAAAAGTATAAAAAGCGGTACCAAAATGTAGACAACATCATTAAAAATTTAGATAAAAGTTATCATTACAACATTACAAATATTATTTTTTATTAACTATAGTAAAAAAAGAAATACTTTTCACATACTCTTTCATCAACACGGATTTTGTAGATAGAGCCAATGATAGAAAGCAAATCACTAATCACAATAACTGCAAACCACTTGTTGATAAGCTCAAGTAGGTCCCATCTGGTGAGTTCTTCACCTTTGTAGTCAGAAAAATATTTTTGTGCAGCCTGAAGAAAATTGTTTACCAGTCACTAAAGTTGACCTATTATAACTAGAGCTTTAATAAAGATAAATATGTAAAACACACTTCAGCCAACATGATAGATTTGGCAAGAGAACGAACACAGAGCAAACTTGACAAGCTGCAAATCAATATGACCAAAATGTCAAAAGTGATCAGAAGATCTTGAATGACTGTATTGTCTTCCCCTAATAAAAAAAAAGTTATACAAACATTAAACCTTTTCTGTTTAACAACTAATTCAAGGGGGATTTATAAGGGGGAAAATACAAATAAACATTAAATAAAAACACAATACTTTTTGTTAAGCCAAATTTAGGATCTTGTAAATATAGTTTAAAAATAAATTTAAAAACATCAGACCAGCTTTTTATTTGTACTTACAAGTTGAAACCTCTTCAAATTATTTGAATGATACTTTAAGATTTTTAAGTTTTTTTTCTCTCCCTCCCTCCTCTTCCCTCCCTTTTAGCAAACTAAATACTTAGTAAAATACCTAATAGTAGAAATTTCTCAGGACAATTTTTAATGTCTTCTGTCATCTGAAGGGCAACACGCAACTGCCCATCATGGTTTGAATTATCAATAGAAATCTAAAGATAAGTTGAAAAACTAAAGTAAGAATGCTTTTATAATGGTTCTAGGTAAGATAAGCCCAGAATTACCCAGGTTAAATCCTTGTGCAGTGGAGGCTCAAGGGTTATATGCATATTTGAAATATTATCACCTAAAATGTTGATTAAATCTATTCAAATCATTAAAGACTTTTTTACATAAAATGGTGGTTCAGGAGCTGTTAAGATAACCTGTAATGATTGATTGGTGCAAAAAGTTGGATTCACACTATGAATTAACACTTCATTAAGAAAAATAAAAATGAAGAACACCTTCAAGAAAGAAAATACAAAGAGGTAAATTTTGTAAATATGTAAATTTTGTAAATACTTTTTGAAACAAATTTTATTTAAACTTCTTTCTAAAAGAAAGAATAAACGAAATTAAAAAAAAAATAAAAGTAAAAAAAATCCAAAAAGCTTCTTTAATTGTTTAATGTCCTGTAAAGAACTTCTGCCTAATGTTTACTGACAATGTTTTACCCTTGTAACAGTAAATGAAATATATTAGGAGATTAAGTTAAATGAATCATGAGATAAACTTTAATTTTACTAGACTGGGACTTTTTTTTAGTTGTATGCTAACTTGAAACAATAATATGTGGGATTATACATGTGATTGCAAACAAAATATAATGAAAAACAATTTAGCTTGTTTAGGCTTTAATTTTAAAAATGGCTGGCACTTAAATGGGTAAATAAACAAAAAGATGGTGTGTAAATAAGTTACAAAATTAAAAAAAATATTACACATCAAAATAAGAAATCAAAATTTTATTAAATTAAACTGACAAAAAAAAAATATAAATACAGTATTTTGCATTTGCAAACATTCTGGAAGATGCCGTAGCTTTAAACCATTCAAGAAGACCACACTCAAATCAAACTTCAGTTGAATAGAAACCACACTAAAAATTTTTGATAACAAAATAAATCTTCAATGGTTCAAAAATAATAATAATAACAATTATAATTAACAACAATAAGAATTATAAAGATATATTAAAAATGATTTTAGCACCTTTAAAAGTTCTTGTAACGTTATTTTATATTAAACAGATGTAACTGTTTTATGGTTAAAAAAATTTAAGTGTTAAAATTAATGAACTTATGTATAAATAATGTATATATATTCTGCTGATTCATTCAATGCATTAAGGCATAAAAATAATGAAAAATTACTTTGAGTACAGTTAAAAAATTTTTTTATAAGTTAAAAAATGCAACTAAAATAAATTTATTTATTATATATGATTCTTATCATTCAAAAATTTCCCTAAATTTTTAACCTAATTTAATTAAATTGAATACTTTACTATCACCTTTTAATATAACTTAATTTAGAAAAAAAAAGAAAGTTAAAGAAATTCTTTTTAGAGCTGATATAGGTGATATTGTGGAGCCTATATAAGACAAGACTTTCTCAGATCTATATGTATTCTATGTATATTTATATATATGTTTTCTATGTATATGTATATATATGTTTTCTTTGTATATGTATTACATGTTTTCTATATAAAAACATATAGATCTGAGAAAGACTCATGATCATGCTGCATCATGATCTTACTTTAAATTGAATGCTTTATTATAGCCAAATGTTGTTATGTCTTTACGCATTTAACATATTTCACCGTTTTATTTGTTTCATATACATTCTCATGTTAAGCAGAAAATTTTATTTTTATTGTGTAGAATAAGTAAATAAAAAATAGTTTTTAAAAATAGTTTAAACTTGTGTTGTTAGGTTGAACTATTTTTTTTGCTGTTTTATTCTAATAATTGCAGGCTGATTACGGATTCTATAATACCAAATGAGGCTGGAGCAGTGCCTTACTAAGTCCTATATTATTACCACAAAAAAATATTTAACATTGTTTGCATTTGGTGATGTAAATATATTTTTGTAAATTTAGTTGCAATTAGCTTTTATATCAGAATGACACAAGACAGATAAATATTACTACTTCAATATTTTTGTTACAAGTATCATTATGAATTCAAGTATTAAAAAAATATATAAACTTTTATTTCTTATAGTTTTTCAAACTTTAAAACATTGAAATGCTTATACAATAACTTGCAATAATTAAAGCAAATAAATAACATTGCATAAATTTCTTATTTTATGTTTCTTTATAAAGCATTTGCAGAAATGCTTTATAAAGAAATGGTTACCTGTCAAAGAAACTTTTCTGATTCACTATATTGTCCAAAAACCTATCAGACAACGAACTCTCACAAACTAAAAAAACAAATTTAAATATTACTTTACATCAAACCAGAATTTTACATTAAAATTCTAAAACTTTTATGTATTGGGTTGGTGCATAATTCTTTTTTTCACAATAATACTCTTATCTTCTCATATCTATGTTTGCCAAATTCCTTACTTTTTTTGAGAAAGATTGGAATGCATCCTAGTCATTTCATGATCTCAACAAATTTTTTAACAAAGGACTAATCAGCTAAAACCAGTTTAAAAGATAGCTTCAGCTGGTTAATCTTTTGCCGCAGCTCAAATTGGGCAATCCAAACTTTACAGATGAAGAAGGAAGAGGTCAACCATCAAATTTTGATGAACAGGTACTTTGGTAGCTGTGGAAGAAGACAAAAGTTCAACAATCAGGAAGTTGGCCAAAGAGCATCATGGTCAATAAATGAATATGGAGCAATTATTGATCATGATGCTCTTTGGCAAACTCAACCATTACTCATTGATGATTTGGAAATTTTGATTAGTAACTTTTTTATGGAGATTTTGAGATCAGAAACTCAAGATACATAAAAATGAGTTAAAAGCTAAGAATTAAAGAGGCAAATAGGTATGAAAGATGGCCCAAGATCAGCAACAAAGAAGTAGCAAGTAGGTTAATAATTTTGAGAATGACATTGGAAATACTCTAAAAAAAATTAACACGACAAGTGACATTTAACATCATCTAGAATTTCATCCAGAAGTTCATGTTATAAAATTTAAATATGAAAATAATAGTTATAGTTGGTTGGTTATATCATAGTTGGAAGAAGGCAGTTGGGAATCTTAGTTATATCATAGTTGGAAGGTAGCAGTTCCTTTTAATGGAATAGGTTTATGTATTATCTATATAAATCTGTACAAAAAGAATCAGCTAACACAACTTGAACATAATTTGTAAAAATTACAGCAGCTTTTAAAAAATCACTCTATTACTGTTTCAAAAAAATAAAAATTAGCATAAATACAGTTTTAAAATTCATTTTAATGAACTAAATTTAAATTTGCTGTATTTTTAATACTGTATTAATTCTAATTTTTATTTTGTACTGTAATAGGGTGACACTTATCTTTGAAGTTTTAAAGTATGATTTTTATGTATTAACCACTAAACAAGTTTATGGTTTTATTTGAACAAAATTTAGAGGTAGCTCGATGATATCAAAATGTTACCATAACACAATAAAGTAAAAGCAAATCATTTAAATAGGCAACTATATCGTAATTTTCAATAAATTAAGAAAAAAAAAAATTTGAGGTGTTTAATATTAACTGTAGGTACTATAGTTTGCACTTTTTCTCATATTATATCACCACATGTGACAGGCAGCCATCTTATAAAAATATTTTATGTGCATTTTACTGCTTTGACAAATTTTATAGTATCATTATGCTGTTGATGAAGGTTCCTGTAGGATTCTAATACCATCATCGCTTCATATTTCTTTTTTACAATGAGACAAACATCTTTTATAAGTAAATATATTATTATACAAAAAAAAACAACATATAACATTTATTATTATTATTATGATCATCATTATTATCATCATCATTATTATCATTATTATTCAAATATTATCATTACAAATGTAATCATCTTTATAATAATAATATCCACCAGATGCCAATACTATCTTGATAAAAATTCATAAATTGTCATGAAATTTTTTTTGCTTATAATTAGCTGTTACTATATTAACTTCTTAGTAAGTTACTATATTAAGTTTGATTCTGATTTATTAATAGAGTTTTATGCATACTTTATTAAAACAGTTTAAACTGCAAACACCATTTTTAC
>NW_028324401.1:7500-28022 GCF_058129835.1 Hydra viridissima | reverse complement strand
TTTTTTGGCTCGTGGAGCAAAAGCCTCATGATAATAGCAAAGGCTTAAAATGTCCTAACATGTCAGCAAAGGCTTAATATGCTTAATAAACTGTGGTTAAGCTTTTGCGGTGCAGTTCATTTACAACTTAATTTGCAATTTGCTGGCACAAGCAAACGTTTATGACTTCTCGTCTAAGGCAGTTGAGCGAAATCAGTCGACTCACGTTTTTGTTTTTGTTTTTGTTTTTGTTTGTGTTTTTGTTTTTGTTTGTGTTTTTGTTTTTGTTTGTGTTTTTGTTTTTGTTTGTGTTTTTGTTTTTGTTTGTGTTTTTGTTTTTGTTTGTGTTTTTGTTTTTGTTTGTGTTTTTGTTTGTTCGTCTTCGTTTAAAATATAAAGAATTCGAAAGGAAGGTTGTTGCTTTGTTTGCTTATTGAAAGTTGTCGCCAGTTGTGAGGCTTAGTTTTGTATTTGTTTACTTTTTAAAATATCGAGGAAAATATTTTAGGACATCGCATTCTAAAGGTGCCTTTTTAATAAAACATCTAACGATTTAGCTTTTAACGTTATGCTCAAAAGAATGCCCGTTTCGGTTTCTTTTTTCTTTTTTTTCTTTTTTTTCCTTTGTTTCAATTGGGCAGAGTGCTCATTTGAGCAGCCCACCCATGATCCAAAATTATGAACTCTGTACAAGATACGTTTCATGGACTGTAGAAATTTCAGGAAACCAACACAGTGACTAGTTCGTAGTGTGTGTTAGTTCCACCTTTATTCACGGTAGAGCGGACCTGTTCGAGTACTCGAACATTGGGTCACGTCTGAAACGTGAGAATGCTAGAGTGCGTTTTACTAACAATTTTATCGCTTGTGGCCAGGAAAGCAAAACTTTCCGTTTTTGTCTTTTGCATCCTAAAGGAGCCTTTTTAATAAAACCTCTAACGATTTAGCTTTTAACGTTATGCTCAAAAGAATGCCCGTTTCGGTTTCATTTTTTTTTTTTTTTCTGTTTGTTTTGGTTTTTGTTTTTTTTTTTCAATTCGGCATTCTAAGGGTGCCTTTGTAACAAGATCTAACGATTAAGCGTTTAATGTTGTGCTCAAAAAAAAAAAAAAAGTGCCTTTTATATCTCTCAATGGTCTCCAACGATAAAACTGCCGACCAATCGCAACGATTAAACAGCCGACCAATGGCAGCTCAATAGTCTCCAAACATGAAACTGCCGACCAATGGCAGCTCAGTGGTTTGAGAAGTGAGATCATTCGACTTCGTTTTATTATCTCCAGTTTGAACTAGTGCTTGGCTTTCATAAAAATTGTCAAATTTTTCCAAACAAATCTTATACGAAACGCTACTTTGATGTCAAACCTTCGTTACTCCCTATTCCCTTCTAGCGGAGGGCCGGCTAAAAGCTAGAAAAAAAGAGAGAAGGAAACTTTTTTTTTTTTATTAAGAGGGGTGGGGGGGGGGGGGGGGGAAAGAGTAAGAAAATTACGGGGTTAGGATTGGAGGGGGATGGTTTTACGGTTTGGAAGCCTGGGGACAATGAAAAATTGCGTTCGTATAGTGTCCACGAGGGGCGTCCTTCGGTTGTAACGTGCCGCTAGGTGCACGCGTCTAGTAGTTTCGTTGCATCGACCTAGAGGAGTTCTCCGAAAGGTCTTGCGCTTTGGGCTCGGGCAAACGGCCTGCATCCATTGTAAACACGGTCTCTGCCGTTAGAAAATCGTTAACCAGGCTTTTGTGAGCTTTAACAACCATCCCTTTGAGTTTAAAACGAACGTTTCCCCAAAAGCCATTCGAGATGGAGGTACTCACGGAGGTTTGTTACGGTAACAACCCTGTGGTTTGCCATCTTCTTTCTTTCCGCAGCGTCGCAAACGGATCGGCCGGTCTCTTAGGTGACGAAAAAACGTCTGATCTCTCGACTGGAATGCTTAACGTACTAAGATTAGAAGAGTTAGTACTAAGAGTCGCATCTGGCCGCCGTAATTTTCTTCGATGATGTACTTGAAAATTTCGTGACGTCGTTTTCAAAGCTCTAGGGTCGATTTTAACCTTCGACCTTAAAGTCGATTTTAGCCTTCGGTGTGGCTCTGTACAACTTTTGCGGTGAAAAAGCTTGCGCGGAGTCTACAGTTGTATTTAGCCGACAGACGCTAGCAACGCAGAAACAGAATGACTCTTGGGCGGCGCAAACAGAGCGTTCAGCAAATTTGTCGCATTTTACGTCAAAGCGGACAATCTGCACGACAAATAAAGCTAACTTTCTCCTTTGCCTAATATGTTAACGGATGGCCAGGAACAACCTTGGTCTGTAATGAATGAGTTCGTTTTTCCATTCGAGGCACTAATTACTGCAGTTTTAAAAGTCACCTAAAGTATAAGCTCATCTCTCCATTCAAGAAAAACAAGCATCAGAGTTTCGGAAAGTTTGCATGCACGACACCACCATCGATGGTACTTAAACAAACAGAAAATGAATTGCAAAACAGAACCACTGAATTGCAAAACATAACAACGGACAGCTTGTAAAAAGCATGGTGATGAGCTTCTTCAATCCAATCAAGGAACCAAGCATCACAGTTTCGGCAATGGTGCACGTGCAAATCAGCAAACTGTGATACTTAATCAAACAACTTCACTGTTTTGCATAGTTTGAGAACGGATGGCTAAGAACAACCTCGTTAGTGAGTATGAAGTCATCTCTTCATTCAAGGAATTAATAATCAGAGTTTTAGAAGTCTCTTACGTGCGATACTACTATCAACGGTACTTAATCAAACAGCCTCTCAGAATTGCCTAGTTTGAGAACGGAAGGCTAGGAACAACCTTAGTAGTGGGTCATCAGTTCAACTTTTCATTCCAAGGAATTAAGCATCTAAAATCTGAAAAATAAAAAGAAAAGCTCTTTGTTAGAAGTTCTTATTTTTGTTTTTCCTCAATTTCTATTTCTTTTCTTTTTTTCTTTTTTTTTTAAATGATAGTTTTTCTTTTTTTTTTATCTATTTTGTTCGTTTAAATTAATATAACAGGCGTCTTAGGTCGTTTCTGTAACATTATTTAACACTTTAAATTGTAATAAATATTTGAACAGAAGAAAATCCTTTTCGTAACGTTAGAATGTAATAAGAACATTTCATCTTTACAAAATACGCTTGTAAAAATGGTTTCACTTTTAAAGTTTGTTGTTTTTGTCTTTTAATTTAGTGAATCGCAATTTGGATTTTCTTCGGCGCACATCTATTTTAGTTGCTTTTTCTTAAGGAAAGGTCACCAGAGTTTTTTTACACAGCTCCTGCAGCATAATCTTTAACAAAATACTCTTTTGAAAATTTTTAAATTGAAATAAACAAAAGCCATTTGCGTAAGTAGAGATAAATTAGAGAATAAAAAGTGCATAAACGCCTCGCTACTTTGATGAAGAAGAAACGGATGACTAGATGCAACTTTTTAAATTCGTGTGCTACTTTGATGATGAAGAAGAAACGGATGACTAGATGCAACTTTTTAAATTCGTGTGCTATCTCTTTCGATTAAGGTACTTTTTGAATATTTTTTCAAAGAAATGTTAGCGTAGTTTTCCTTTTTTAAATTTAAATCATGTTTAAAGGTAGTTTTTGAATATTTTTTCAAAGAAAAGTTAGCGTAGTTTTCCCCTTTCAGATCTAGCTTATGTTTAAGGTAGTTTTTGAATATTTTTTCAAAGAAAAGTTAGCGTAGTTTTCCTCTTTTAGATCTAGCTTATGTTTAAGGTAGTTTTTAAATATTTTTTCAAAGAAATGTTAGCGTAGTTTTCCTTTTTTAAATTTAAATCATGTTTAAAGGTAGTTTTTGAATATTTTTTCAAAGAAAAGTTAGCGTAGTTTTCCCCTTTCAGATCTAGCTTATGTTTAAGGTAGTTTTTGAATATTTTTTCAAAGAAAAGTTAGCGTAGTTTTCCTCTTTTAGATCTAGCTTATGTTTAAGGTAGTTTTTAAATAATTTTTCAAAGAAAAGTTAGCGTAGTTTTTCTCTTTCAGATCTAGCTTATGTTTAAGGTAGTTTTTGAATAATTTTTCAAAGAAAAGTTAGCGTAGTTTTTCTCTTTCAGATCTAGCTTGTTTAAGGTAGTTTTTGAATATTTTTTCAAAGAAAAGTTAGCGTAGTTTTCCTCTTTTAGATCTAGCTTATGTTTAAGGTAGTATTTAAATATTTTTTCAAAGAAAAGTTAGCGTAGTTTTCCTCTTTTAGATCTAGCTTATGTTTAAGGTAGTTTTTAAATATTTTTTCAAAGAAATGTTAGTGTAGTTTTCATCTTTTAAATCTAAATCATGTTTAAAGGTAGTTTTTGAATAATTTTTCAAAGAAAAGTTAGCGTAGTTTTTCTCTTTCAGATCTAGCTTATGTTTAAGGTAGTTTTTGAATATTTTTTCAAAGAAAAGTTAGCGTAGTTTTCCTCTTTTAGATCTAGCTTATGTTTAAGGTAGTTTTTAAATATTTTTTCAAAGTAATGTTAGTGTAGTTTTCATCTTTTAAATCTAAATCATGTTTAAAGGTAGTTTTTGAATAATTTTTCAAAGAAAAGTTAGCGTAGTTTTTCTCTTTTAGATATAGCTTATGTTTAAGGTAGTTTTTAAATATTTTTTCAAAGAAATGTTAGTGTATTTTTCATCTTTTAAATCTAAATCATGTTTAAAGGTAGTTTTTGAATAATTTTTCAAAGAAAAGTTAGCGTAGTTTTTCTCTTTCAGATCTAGCTTATGTTTAAGGTAGTTTTTGAATAATTTTTCAAAGAAAAGTTAGCGTAGTTTTTCTCTTTCAGATCTAGCTTATGTTTAAGGTAGTTTTTGAATATTTTTTCAAAGAAAAGTTAGCGTAGTTTTCCTCTTTTAGATCTAGCTTATGTTTAAGGTAGTTTTTAAATATTTTTTCAAAGAAAAGTTAGCGCAGTTTTCCTCTTTTAGATCTAGCTTATAATTCAGGTAGTTTTTGAATATTTTTTCAAATAAAAATTAGCAAAGTTTAGCTTATTTAGCATGACATCACAAAATACTAAACTCAAAAAGGCAAGATAAAGTATAAGATAAACGTAAAATAAGATATAGATGAAACAAATGTTAGGCTGCATAAAATCTAAAACTGCATTGCCTATCATAAACACAAACGTCTAGTAAGAGCTTTTAAAGTTCGTTCTTTTCGTCTTTTAATTTGAAGAATCGCGATTTGAATTTTCTAAAGCGCACATGCCTCTCAGTTGCTTTTTTCTTAAGGAAAGGTCACCAGAGTTTTTTTACGCAGCTCCTGCAGCATAATCTTTAACAAAATACTCTTTTGTATATCATTACACAGAAATAAACAAAAACCATTTGCGTAAACAGAGATAAATTAGAACTCAAAAGTGCATAAAAAGCCTCGCTACTTTGCTATAGAAGATGTGGATGACTAGATACAACTTTGTAAATTCGTGTACTACCTCGATGGATTAAGGTATTTTTCGAAAGTTTTTTTAAAGCAAAAATAGCGCAGTCTTCCTCTTTTAAATCTACCTTATGTCTAAGGCAGTTTTTGAATAGATTTTCAAAGAAAGGTTAGCGTAGTTTTCCACTTTTAAGTTTAGCTTATGTAGCTTGACAAAACAACACACAAAAAGACAAGATAAAATATCAGATAAACGTAAAATAAAATATAAATGAAACTAAAGTTAGGCTGCATAAAAAACAAACAACTTAATAATCTACTAGACATGTTTAAGTTGAATTAAGTAAAGTCCTTTGCGCAAATTTGGGTAAATAAGAGATTAAAAGTCCATAAAAAGCCTCGATACTTTGCTGAAGAAGAAGATGACTATATGCAACTTTTTAAAATCGTGAGCTATCTATATCGATTTAGGTCCTTTTTGAGTACTTTTTCAATGAGAAGTTAGCGCAGTTTTCCTCTTTTAAGATTGGATCATGAAGCTTGACATAACAAAACACAAAAGTAACAAAGGCAAGACAAAATATAAGGTAAACGCAATATAAAATATAGATGAAACTAAAGTTAGGCTGCATAAAATAAACGGGTAACAATACTCTTCTATGTATATTTACATTGAGTTAAATAAAATCCTTTGCGCAAATATAGGTATGTTAGAGAGTAAAAGTGCATAAAAAGCCTCGCTACATTGCTGTAGAAGAAGTGGATGACTAGATACAAACTTTTAAATTTGTGTGCTGTCTCTATCGAATAAGGTAGTTTTCGAAAGTTTTTTCAAAGCAAAAATAGCGCAGTGTTCCTCTTTTAAATTTAGATTATCTCAAAGGTAGATTTTGAATAGTTTTTCAAAGAAAGGTTAGCGTAGCTTTCCTCTTTTAAGTTTAGCTTATGTAGCTTGACATCACAAAACACAAAGCTCAAAAAGACAAAATAAAATATAAGATAAACGTAAAATAAAATACAGATGAAGCTAAAGTTAGACTGCATAAAAAACCAACAACATAATAATCTACTAGGTATGTTTACATTAAATTAAATAAAATCCTATGCGCAAATATAGGTATGTTAGAGAGAAAAAGCCTCGCTACTTTGTTAAAGGTAGTTTTTGAATAGTTTTTCAAAGAAAGGTTAGCGTAGCTTTCCTCTTTTAAGTTTAGCTTATGTAGCTTGACATCACAAAACACAAAGCTCAAAAAGACAAAATAAAATATAAGATAAACGTAAAATAAAATACAGATGAAGCTAAAGTTAGACTGCATAAAAAACCAACAACATAATAATCTACTAGGTATGTTTACATTAAATTAAATAAAATCCTATGCGCAAATATAGGTATGTTAGAGAGAAAAAGCCTCGCTACTTTGTTAAAGGTAGTTTTTGAATAGTTTTTCAAAGAAAGGTTAGCGTAGTTTTCCTCTTTAAAGTTTAGTTTATGTAGCTTGATATCACAAAACACAAAACTCAAAAAAGAAAAGTAAGATAAAAGTTAATCGTAAAATAAAATATAGGTGAAATAATTGTTAGGCTGCATAAAAGAAAAAAAAAATCATAGCATAATAATCTTCTATATATGCTTGGATTGAATTAAATGAATTCCTTTGCGTAAATATAAGCAAACTAGTGAGAAAAAGTGCATAAAAAGCATCGCTACTTTGCTGCAGAAGAAGTGGATGACTATATGCAACTTTTTAAAATTGTGTGCTATCTCTATCGATTAAGGTGGTTTTCGAAAGTTTTTTCAAAGCAAAAATAGCGTAGTTTTCCTCTTTTAAATCTAGCTTTTGTCTAAGGTAGTTTATGAATAGATTTTCAAAGAAAGGTTAGCGTAGCATTCCTCTTTTAAGTTTAGCTTAAAATTCTTGGCATCACAAAACACAAAACTCAAAAAGATAAGATAAAATATAAGATAAACCTAAAACATAATATAAATGAAACTAAAGATAAGCTGCATAAAAAACTAACAACATAATAATCTACTAGGCATGTTTAAATTGAATTATATAAAATCCTTTGCGCAAATATAGGTATGTTAGTAAAAAAGCATTAAAAGCCTCGCAACTTTGTTAAAGTAAAAATCCATAAAAAGCCTCGATACTTTGCTGAAGAAGATGACTATATGCAACTTTTTAAAATCGTGAGCTATCTATATCGATTTAGGTCCTTTTTGAGTACTTTTTCAATGGAAAGTTAGCGCAGTTTTCCTCTTTTAAGATTAGATTATGAAGCTTGACATAATAAAACACAAAACTAACAAAGGCAAGATAAAATATAAGGTAGTTTTCGAATGTTTTTTCAAAGCAAAATTAGCGTAGTGTTCCTCTTTTAAATCTAGATTATCTCAAAGGTAGATTTTGAATAGTTTTTCAAAGAAAAGTTAGCGTAGCTTTCCTCTTTTAACATTAGCTTATGTAGCTTGACATCACAGAACACAAAAACATAAAATAAAATATAAGACAAATAGATGTAGCTAAAGTTAGGCTGCATAAAAAACCAACAACATAAAATATCTACTAGGCATGTTTAAATTGAATTAAATAAAACCCTTTGCGCAAAAATAGAGAGTAAAATGCATAATGTTAGAGAGTAAAAGTGCATAGAAAGCCTCGCTACTTTGCTGTAGAAGAAGTGGATGACTAGATACACTTTTTTAAATTTGTGTGCTATCTCTATCGAATAAGGTAGTTTTCGAGAGTTTTTTCAAAGCAAAATTAGCGTAGTGTTCCTCTTTTAAATCTAGATTATCTCAAAAATAGATTTCGAATAGTTTTTCAAAGAAAGGTTAGCGTAGCTTTCCTCTTTTAACATTAGCTTATGTAGCTTGACATCACAGAACACAAAAACATAAAATAAAATATAAGACAAACGTAACATGAAAAATAGATGTAGCTTAAGTTAGACTGCATAAAAAACCAACAACATAATAATCTAACAGGTATGTTTAAGTTGAATTAAATAAAACCCTCTGCGCAAATATAGGTATGCTAGAGAGTAAAAAGGCATAAAAAGCCTCGCTACTTTGTTAAAGGTAGTTTTTGAATAGTTTTTCAAAGACAGGTTAGCGTAAATTTCCTCTTTAAAGTTTAGCTTATGTAGCTTGACATCACAAAATATAAAACTCAAAAAGACAAGATAAAATATAAGATAAACGCAAAATAAAATATAGATGAAACTAAAGTTAGGCTGCATAAAAAACCAACAACATAATAATCTACTAGGCATGTTTAAATTGAAATAAATAAAACCGTTTGCGCAAAAATAGCTATGTTAGAGAGTAAAAGTGCATAGAAAGCCTCGCTACTTTGGTGTAAAAGAAGTGCATGACTAGATACAACATTTTAAAATCGTGTGCTATCTCTATCGATTAAGGTAGTTTTCGAAAGTTTTTTCAAAGCAAAAATAGCGTAGTCTTCCTCTTTTAAATCTAGATTATGTCTAAGGTAGTTTTTGAACAGTTTTTCAAAGAAAGGTTAGCGTAGCTTTCCTCTTTTAACATTAGCTTATGTAGCTTGACATCACAAAACACAAAACTCAAAAAGACAAAATAAAATATAAGATAAACGTAAAATAAAATGTAGATGAAGCTAAAGTTAGGCTGCATGAAATAAACGGGTAACAATATTTTTCTATGTATGTTTACATTGAGTTATATAAAATCCTCTGCGCAAATATAGGTATGTTAGAGAGTAAAAGTGCATAAAAAGCCTCGCTACTTTGTTAAAGGTTGTTTTTGAATAGTTTTTCAAAAAAAGGTTAGCGTAGTTTTCCTCTTTTAACATTAGCTTATGTAGCTTGACATCACAAAGCACAAAACTCAAAAAGACAAAATAAAATATAAGATAAACGTAAAATAAAATACAGATGAAGCTAAAGTTAGGCTGCATAAAATAAACGGGTAACAATATTTTTCTACGTATGTTTACATTGAGTTAAATAAAATCCTCTGCGCAAATATAGGTATGTTAGAGAGTAAAAGTGCATAAAAAGCCCCGCTACTTTGTTAAAGGTAGTTTTTGAATAGTTTTTCAAAAAAAGGTTAGCGTAGTTTTCCTCTTTAAAGTTTAGCTTATGTAGCTTGACATCACAAAACACAAAACTCAAAAAGACAAGATAAAATATAAGATAAACGCAAAACAAAATATAGATGAAACTAAAGTTAGGCTGCATATAAAACCAACAACATAATATTCTACTAGCCTAGTTTTCCTCTTTTAAGTTTAGATTATGTAGCTTGACATCACAAAACGCAAAAAGGCAAGACAAAATACAAGGTAAACGTAAAATAAAGTAGAAGTGAAACAAAAGATAGGTTGCATAAATACAAAAACTGCATTGCCAAAAATAGAATTTGTTGTCTAGAAAGACTTTTTAAAGTTTGTTTCTTTCGTCTATTGACTTAGTGAATCGCGATCTGGTTTTTCTTAGGCGCGCTTGTTTCTTAGTTGTTTTTTTTTGTAAAGAAAGTTTATTCAGACGTTTTTTTTACGCAACTCCTTTAACATTATTTTTAACAAAGTATTCTTTTATACGTGTTTACATTGAAATAAAACCCTTTGCGTAAATAGAGATAAGTTAGAGAGCAAAAGCCTCACTACTTTGCAGAAGAAGAATTGGATGGCAAGATACAACTTTTTAAATTCGTGTGCTTTCTCTTTTAAGGTACTTTTTGAATATTTTTTCAAAGAAAAGTTAGCGTAGTTTTCCTCTTTTAAGTTTAGCTTACGCAGCTTGACATCACAAAACGCAAAAACCAATAAGGCATGATAAAATACAAGATAAACGTAAAATAAAATAGAAGTGAAACAAAAGTTAGACACCATAAAAAAAAAAAAAAACAAAAAAAAAACATAATATACTTCTATGTATGTTTACATTGAACTAAATAAAATCCTTTGTGTAAATATATGAAAAAATAGAGAGTAAGAGTTCATAAAAAAAGCCTCGCTATTTTGCTGAAGAAGAAATGGATGTCTAGATCTTTTAAAATAAGGAACTTTTTGATTTCTTTTTCCGAAAAATGGTTGGAGCAGTTTTCCTTTTTTAAATTTCACTTATGCAGTTTAACATCACAGAAAATATTAATTTGCTTTTTAACAAACTCTTAAAAACATCAGAAATAATTCTAAATGCAACTCTATTAAAAGTGTTAACAGAATAACAAAACGACTTTTTTTTTTTTTTAAAGATAAAAAAAGTTTGAACTATCTTTAAATAAGAAATGTGAGAACAGTTTAACAGAACTTCTTGTTTATTATGTATTTAGCGAAACAGATAAATATATTTGCAAAAGCATAGAGAAAACAAACTACACAAAAGGCCCATCTTTATTGCCAAACTGAACAAACTTTTCTAAACTACATAAATGGTCTCACTATATTGCCATATTGAACAAACTTTTCTAAACTACCCTCTTTTTGAATTTTTAGCTTCATGTTTTTAATTTTGTCTTTAATATGGCTTCGGTAGGAGTACTTTTGCAAGACATGAATGAGCTTGTCACTGCTATGATTTGCCAAGATGCCAAGGTAATCTTTGTACGAGCAACTTGAGCTTACATCTGTAAACACGTCTTGCAAGATGTATGCCAACACCAAAGCTGCACATCGTGGAAAACTTCTGGTGTTGAACCATTCGTTGTGGCCAGGGCAAGCATTCAGCTTTTCAACTATTTCATCTAAAATTTTACAAACTCAAGTCATAACACAAAGAGATTAAATCGAATATTCATTTGGTTCTGAAGCATGACAAGATTAATTTTGTTTTTTTATTTGTTTTTTTTTGTTGACCTTATTGTTTGCACTGATAGCAACAACTGGTTTTTGAAAGATTACCTAATTGGCATTGGCTAACTTCTGCTTTGTTTTCCTTTGTTCTTGGCTGAGTTGATCCTGAAATAAAATAAAACCATGTTCATTTTTCTAATTCATAAAAAAACCATCAACAGTTTCTAAGTGTTAGAGATAATAACAAGCTGTGCATGATTTCTAACGGTGAAGTTTCTAACTTCATCATTAGAAATCGGGTAGACACAACTTTCTAAAAGTGCACTTAGCAATGATGGCAAGTTTTTATTAACAGTTAACCATCTGAAATTGTGCAAGAAGAGGTTTGTGTTTATATATGTTTGTATAAATTAGGTTTTACATTACCGATGTGTTCTTGAGTAAAAGATGGCATTTCCAACTTGATTTTTTTTCTTCTTGGATCTTTTACTTCTAAAACATAATCAGTTTTAGTATCATTCACTTGTGTAAACATTTAAGCAATCACAGAATTAGTCCTGCAACAAATACATACACACTTCTGTGTTGTTTTTTTTGTTTTTTTTTTGTTTTTTTTATTGTTTTTCTTTTTTTTTTTTTTTTTTACAGCTTTAACAATAACAATAGGGCAAGGAGTTAATTTGGGCATTTTTATTTTTTGAAAGCGTGTTGAGATTTGCATAAAAATCAAAAATCAAAAAGAATTTACCTCTGGATGTACAAGCAAGACTTTGGCTAAATAGACTACCAACAGATTGAACAGCACCAGGTGAGGGCTGTTTTTCAAGAACAGTACCAGCCTGTTGGACTGGAACAGCTGAAAGAAACAAACTGGGTTTGGCCATCGTTTGCTGACGAGCAACAAGATTAGGAGCCAGAGGAACAGAAAAGACCTCTTTTGAAGGATTAAAAACAACTTGCAGAGAAGGAGCAACATGAACAGGTTTGGCAACCACTTGCTTATGAGCAGGTTCAAGAAGAGCAGGTTCAAGAAGAGCAGGTTCAAGAAGAGCAGCTTCAGGAGGAGCATGGAAAACACGTGTGACAGCCATAAGATTATCTTGCTGTGAAGCAACATTAGACACTGTTTCCAGCAGAACAGAAAAAACCTCTTTTGAAGGACTGAAAGCAACTTGTTCAGCAGGAGCAGCAGAAACAGGTTTGGCAACCACTTGCTCACTAAAGTAAACTGGAGAAAGTTGTGCATGGTGTTCAATAAAATCCGGTTCATCAGGAAATAATGTTAATGCAAGAGGAGAACAAGCTGTGCCAACAGGAACAGCTAGAGTCTGATCTACATCCATACAAACAGCTTGTTCATTAGGAACTAGTTGTGCAAGAGCAGAGGATAGTTCAAGAACTGGACCAGCGATTGTTTGTTCAGAAGGAACAGACGAAACAGGAGTTGAGCTAGGTTCACACAAGAAATCTACAACATGTTCGTTGCTGTCCTCTAAAGGAGCATTGTTTTCTACAGCTGGAGAAAATGGAACCACTGTGGTACAACCGAAAGTAGCAGCACATTCTTCAGAGTCAGAACCGGAGTCTGAATCTTCCTCAAAAATGTCCTCAACATCATGAAAACCGTACTCCTCTGCATTAGTTCGGAGCCAGTCCATCACATCCTTCTCCTCCTTTGGTGGTCTCTCAGACTTTTCAACAGTCAAAGACTCTATGACTCCGAAGGACTGTCCGATGCCCAGGGCAAAGCGCAACTCCTCTGCAGCGTTCCACTGGGACACATAAAAGCTATCCATTGTGTGTCTGCTGTGCTTCATGTAGAGTGTAGCAAACCGCTCGCGATCTTCTTTGCTGTTGTTGGCAAAGTAAGTGGCTATCGAACCGCGAATGCAAGTGGGAGTAAGACGCTTCATGGGAATGTTTACTTGGCTTTTTCTGAAGCAGGACGTCAGGCTAGAGGTGATAGCAGAGGAACCCATCTGGTAAACAGGCACTCTAGTTGCACCTAGTGTCACACCTTCGTCTTTGTTGGCTCTCACCGAAGGAAAAAGGGGCCTGTAGCAGTCGCTCAACTCCAAAACAGTCTTGGTGTCTGCAGCCATGTAGTGAGAGTCGTTGACAAGAAGGTCTCTGTATCTCAGCAAATAAATATCGATCAACACTTTCAAGTCGTTCGGCACTAGAATGTTTTTGGCTCCGTACTTGTATGCTGTTTTGTAGCGCTCTTGCACAATGCAATATCCACACTCACTCTTCTCAGCAGCCATGTAGTCTCTAATGTTTAAAAGAGCAATGTTAGATTTTCTTAAACTGTTAATTACAGTGACAGAGAGCAGAAGATGGTTTCGTAGAGACACAGCATTGTCTCTAGTCAGCGGAAGAGACGCCTTTCTAATCGATTCCACTAAGTCTCTTACGTATGCAGACTTGCCATATTCGGTCAGCAAACTGACATTGATGATGTTGATGCTTTTTCTTCTTTTCACAAGGCTCCTCCTCAAAGAACGAAAGGGCCTCAGCACTTTTCGCAACTCATCCACCTTGCAGCGCAAACGTCGGATGGCCTCATGAGAAAGTCCGAAATAGACGTTTCTGGCTTCACTGAAACGAAACAGGAGACAAAGGGAGACGAGGCGGTTGTACAACGTGTGACAAGACATGGCTTTTGTTTGGTCAAGTTCACTCAGCTTGGAATTGAGCTGAATTTTCTTAAAGTGCAAGGAGAAGTATCTATCCTCCAAAACATTGGAATTGGTGAGGGCGTTTGGGTGCAGCGTCAACGTGCTGTCACAACAAGTCAATATTTCCACAACTGCATTTTTGTAGATTTTTGCTTGTGACCAAGTGTTGTTGTTGGCTACCACAAGCCACTTTTCAAAGTCTCTGAAGAGCTCATCTGCTGACTGGTAATAAAAGTGAAAAGCATCTTTGTCCAGCTGAAACAAGAGTCTCTTTTCTTCGGTCAAGACATAGGAGCTGGAAACCAAGTGCTCTAAGGAATCGAAATCAGAGTCAAGGACGGATTCGGTGTTCAGCTCTTTGTTTTCTACAGAGGTGCATTGGTTTGCAGAAGGAGCCTCGGACGAACCAGCAACTGGTGAGGGCAAGCTTAAAAGAGGATCAGAGGAAAGAACCGGAGAAGAAAAAGAGGAGGAAGGCCCAGGAGCAGAGGATGCAGAGCCTGATGCAGACGCTTGTTCAGCTACTGGCTTAATACCAAAGAAGGCAGGTCGAATAAATTGAGGGACATAGAGCTTCTCGTTGTCGTATCGCTTTGCCTCTGCAATCTTTTGTTTGATCATCTTGGAATCGTAGAAATGAGTCTCTTTCAAGTGTATGTCCAGTCGGTCGTAATACTTCCAACATTGCAAACAGGGGTAAGGTTTTGGACAGCCGGACTTGCGTTCGAGACGAGCATGCTGAAACTTCCTGACCATTGCAGAGTAAAAGATGGAAGCTTCATCCAAAGTCCAAGAATGATCTTTTTTAGTCAAGTGTCTTTTAATGCTTGTGGACGAATGTTTGCACAAAGGCATCGGACAGCTAACAGCGTACCTCTTCTTGGTACCATAGAAAGGTACAACCCTGTTTACGGAGCCACACGCTGCAACTAATGCGGCCCTGACTTTGTTTTTGAGCTTTAAGTCTCTCTGTTCTTGTGACTGCTTTCTTTTCTTTTTTTTTGCTTTAGAGTTTGGAGAAGAAGCAACAACAGAGTTGTTTTCTTGTGAAGAAGACATGTTCAGGTGTTTGTTTGCAACGGTTTAAGCTAAAAAAAAAAGAAAACAGTTAGTGAGAGTTTTTTTTCTTCTGCCTGTATCCAATCCTGGAATGTTGCGTGGATTGATGAGAAACACAACTACAGCGAAGAGCTGTGTTTTTTCGAGTCCTCTGCAAAAGAGCAAGAAGAAAGTAAAGAGAGCAACAAGAAGAAACAAAGCTTGCACTAGCAAAAGAAGAAGAACGAGAGCAACTAGCATTACATGCATGGTGGCAACAGTGATTGCTATTATGAGAAGGAGAATGAGAAAAAAAAAAGAAACAAATAAATAAAGAGATGGAGTTTGAGAGGATCTCGCAACCATATGACTCAAAGAAAGAAACTGTGTTGAAAAAAGGCAAGAGAGGGCAAATAGAACTTGCTAACAAGGACAAATGACAGACATAACTACAACAGTAACAACTCTCATTGCAAGCATAATAACAACAACAGCATCAGCATCACTGACTCAGAGAGTGTTGAAAAAACAAAACAGATTAAAAAAAACAAGCAAAGTGGCTGAACAGTAACAACAACCATTGCATGTATAACAACAGCAACAGCATCACTTAATCAGAGGGTATTGATAAAAAAAACAAACAAAACAAAAACAAAAAAGAAAAAAAAACAAAACAAATAAAAAAACAAAACAAGCAAACTGGGTGAACAGTAACAACTCTCATTGCAAGCATAATAACAACAACAACATCACTGACTCAGAGAGTGTTAACAAAATAAAATAGATTATAAACAAGCAAAGTGGGTGAACAGTAACAACTCTCATTGCAAGCATAAAAACCAACTACAGCAACAGCAGCATCAGCAACAGCATCACTGACTCAGAGGATATTGATAAAAAAAAAACAACTAACAAACACACAAACAAAAACGAATAAAAGCAAAGTTGCTGAACAGTAACAACTATCATTGCAAGTAAAACAACAACAACAGCATCAGCAACATCATCACCGAATCAGAGAGTGGTGATAAAATAAGATAGATTAAAAAACAACCAAAGCGGCTGAACAGTAACAACTCTAATTACAAGTAAAATAACAAAAGCAGCATCACTGACTCACAAGGTTTTGATAAAACAAAAAACAAAAAACAAACAAAGCAAGCCAAGTCGGTGAGCATTAACAAACACTCATTGCAACTATAATAACAACAACAGCAACAGCATCACTGACTCAATGGGTGTTAATAAACAAAAACAAAAACACAAACAAAGCAAGCAAAGTGGGTGAACATTAATAAGACTCATTGCAACTATAACAACGACAACAGCAACACTATCACTGACTCAGAGGGTGTTGATGAAAAAAAAGCTAACAAAAACACAAACAAAGCAAGCAAAGTGGGTGAACATTAATAAGACTCATTGCAACTATAACAACGACAACAGCAACACTATCACTGACTCAGAGGGTGTTGATGAAAAAAAAGCTAACAAAAACACAAACAAAACAAGCAAAGTGGGTGAATATTATTAAGACTCATTGCAACTATAACAAAAACAACAGCAACACTATCACTGACTAGGAGGGTGTTGATGAAAAAAAAACAAACAAAAACACAAACAAAACAAGCAAAGTGGGTGAACATTAATAAGACTCATTGCAACTATAACAACGACAACAGCAACACTATCACTGACTCAGAGGGTGTTGATGAAAAAAAAGCTAACAAAAACACAAACAAAACAAGCAAAGTGGGTGAATATTATTAAGACTCATTGCAACTATAACAAAAACAACAGCAACACTATCACTGACTAGGAGGGTGTTGATGAAAAAAAAACAAACAAAAACACAAACAAAACAAGCAAAGTGGGTGAACATTAATAAGACTCATTGCAACTATAACAACGACAACAGAAACAGCATCACTGACTCAAAGGGTATTGATAAACAAAAACAAAAACACAAACAAAACAAGCAAAGTGGGTGAACATTAACAAACACTCATTGCAGCTATAACAAAAACAACAGCAACAGCATCACTGGCTCAAAGGGTGTTGGTAAAATAAAAAAATTAATAAAAACAAAACAAGCAAAGTGGGTGAACATTAACAACACTCATTGCAGCTATAACAAAAACAACAGCAACAGCATCACTGGCTCAAAGGGTGTTGGTAAAATAAATAAATTAAAAAAAACAAAACAAGCAAAGTGGGTGAACATTAACAACACTCATTGCAGCTATAACAAAAACAACAGCAACAGCATCACTGGCTCAAAGGGTGTTGATAAAATAAAGAAATAAAAACAAAACAAGCAAAGTGTGTGAACATTAACAAACACTCATTGCAGCTCTAACAAAAACAACAGCAACACCATCACTGACTCAGAGAGTGTTGATAAAATAAAATAGATTATAAACAAGCAAAGTGGGTGAACATTAACAAACACTCATTGCAAGCATAAAAACTTACTCAGAGAGTGTTTATAAATAAAACAAAAAACAAAAAACAAAAATACAAGCCAAGTGGGTGATTACTAACAGCGCAAACAGCAGCAACAACAGTGTCTTTAGAAACAACAAACAAGTACAACAGCAACAACTGCTTTTACAGAGTATAACAATAACAACAACATGGCACTAACAACAACAAAAGGGTTGGAATAAAAACCTATAGGCAAAAGGAGAGCTGCATTCAGACAAGATCGATTACAAAGAAGCTCTTCTTTTGGACAGAGGAGAAACTGCTTTTGAGGGACAGAGGGACTTTTGTTGTTGTTGTTGTGCAGAAACCAACAAACTTTTATTGAACCGAATATAACCGAACATAACCGAAAGTCTTGTTTGCTTCTGTTTTGTGCCATCAAGAAGGGAAAACAAAACATCACGAAACAAACGAAGCAAACGAAACAAACAAACAAACGAACGAAACAAACAAAAAAACGATTAAATAAATAAACAAACAAACGAAACAAACAAACAAACAAACAAAAACAAATAGGAAAAACAGAAAACGCTGTACCGAAACCTCGCCATTTTTATCCTTCCTCGAGCTTTCTTTGGGCGCCAAAGACCGAGAAAGTTGAGCAAACGTGACGTTGAGGGGGGGGGGGGGGTACTTAAGGCCAGCAGACCGACCAATGGCAAGCTTAGGAGAGACCCACGTGAATGTTACTTTTTCTTTCTATGTACGCTGAATCCGCTCAAAGTCTGGAATTTCCAGCATTCACGTGTCATCACTCCAGCCACCAGATTGGCCCACACTTTGCACACTTTCAAGACTAGAACTTCACTTAATCACAAATTGAGCCAAAAAAAAACTAAGTCTCGCATGGCGACAACTTTTCCAAAAGCAAACAAAGGCAAACGAAGGCAAACGAAGAAAAAACAAAAACAAGTAAACAAAAACAAAACCGAAAAGGGAGAGAGAGAGAGAGAGAGTGAGTCGACTCATTTCTTTCGACTGCCTTAAACGAGAAGTCTAAAACGTTTAAAAGTTGAAAACTAAGTTTTTTAAATGAACTGCACCGAAAAAACTTTACGACAGTTTAGCTGGTTAAAAACGCAGAGGAAAATATTTTATAAAATTTAAGCGTTCTAAAGATGTCCATTTTTGTTTTTGGCTTTTTTTTATTTTGGTTTGTTTCTGGCTTGTTTCTTTTTTTAAATTCTAGCGATCGAGCATATTTGAACGGTTTCATCAACCTGTTGGCGCACGTGCTCGAGAGCTAGAACTTTGATTGCTTTTGTTGTTGAGAATTGAGAATGTCCGAGCAGGTTTTTTTATCGATTTCATCGCTTGTGGCGAGGCAAAAATCAAAACGCTTTTTGGACGAAAGAAAAGAGATTAAAAGGAAAAAAGAGAAGAAAAAAAAAAAACAAAAAAATAGGTTATGTGTCATAAACATTTATTTTCTCACGCGATGACGTCTAGTTTTGTTACAGTAATTAAAATATGGTATCAAGTTTGTAATTTCTATCTTATTTTTAGTTACGGATAATTGCCAATTATGTCACGTTTAGTATACACAACGCTGTTTTCTTAATAGCAATATGATACAAACAAGTTATAAAAAAAAAAGCGTTCGCTCGATCTTCCTTAGTCAGTTGAACAAAAAGAAATTTTCACAACATATGATTGATTTGGTTGTCCTAGCAAGCTGTTTTAGCAAACGACTAGAGGTTGCAACTGTTGTTCATTGAAAACGAAAAATCTAGCGTCAGCAAGAAATTTTTGAATACATAATGTACACAAAAGTGGCACTAACAAATGAAAATGTAAAAAAAAATGTTTACCTTGATGCCAGACTCGCAGAGATGTTGTCGCTCGTTGCTATCGACTGCGAACAGCTTTGTTGTTTTTCGAAGTGCCTCTTCATTCTACTTATAGCCGAAGTTTTGGCTTCGAAAAAAAATACACGAACGTCGTTAAGCTCAACGAGCTGCTTTAATTGTTGTTCGTGCGAAAACGAAATGCTTAAAACGGATAAAAGTGTTGGCGTAATTACACTTTTCGACCGCGATGCAGTTTGTCAACTCTAGCGTACTTTTTTGGCTCGTGGAGCAAAAGCCTCATGATAATAGCAAAGGCTTAAAATGTCCTAACATGTCAGCAAAGGCTTAATATGCTTAATAAACTGTGGTTAAGCTTTTGCGGTGCAGTTCATTTACAACTTAATTTGCAATTTGCTGGCACAAGCAAACGTTTATGACTTCTCGTCTAAGGCAGTTGAGCGAAATCAGTCGACTCACGTTTTTGTTTTTGTTTTTGTTTTTGTTTGTGTTTTTGTTTTTGTTTGTGTTTTTGTTTTTGTTTGTGTTTTTGTTTTTGTTTGTGTTTTTGTTTTTGTTTGTGTTTTTGTTTTTGTTTGTGTTTTTGTTTTTGTTTGTGTTTTTGTTTGTTCGTCTTCGTTTAAAATATAAAGAATTCGAAAGGAAGGTTGTTGCTTTGTTTGCTTATTGAAAGTTGTCGCCAGTTGTGAGGCTTAGTTTTGTATTTGTTTACTTTTTAAAATATCGAGGAAAATATTTTAGGACATCGCATTCTAAAGGTGCCTTTTTAATAAAACATCTAACGATTTAGCTTTTAACGTTATGCTCAAAAGAATGCCCGTTTCGGTTTCTTTTTTCTTTTTTTTCTTTTTTTTCCTTTGTTTCAATTGGGCAGAGTGCTCATTTGAGCAGCCCACCCATGATCCAAAATTATGAACTCTGTACAAGATACGTTTCATGGACTGTAGAAATTTCAGGAAACCAACACAGTGACTAGTTCGTAGTGTGTGTTAGTTCCACCTTTATTCACGGTAGAGCGGACCTGTTCGAGTACTCGAACATTGGGTCACGTCTGAAACGTGAGAATGCTAGAGTGCGTTTTACTAACAATTTTATCGCTTGTGGCCAGGAAAGCAAAACTTTCCGTTTTTGTCTTTTGCATCCTAAAGGAGCCTTTTTAATAAAACCTCTAACGATTTAGCTTTTAACGTTATGCTCAAAAGAATGCCCGTTTCGGTTTCATTTTTTTTTTTTTTTCTGTTTGTTTTGGTTTTTGTTTTTTTTTTTCAATTCGGCATTCTAAGGGTGCCTTTGTAACAAGATCTAACGATTAAGCGTTTAATGTTGTGCTCAAAAAAAAAAAAAAAGTGCCTTTT
>NW_028324400.1:0-28093 GCF_058129835.1 Hydra viridissima | reverse complement strand
CCAAGAAATCTCGGTGAAAGGCTCCAATTTGACGAAATAATCACAGAATTGACATTACAAGCAAATTCTAAGCATTTCTGTGCATTTGTCGCAAAAATCGGTACTTACCACTGAATTGCTTGATGCCCTTGGGCATTTTTTTGCTCAGCCTGACAGGATACAACAGAATATGGCCAAGGGATCCAATGGGAGTCGGTGAAAGCCTCGAATTTGGCCACATTTGGCCCAAATTTCGACGTTTTGTATGGAAATTGAGCCAAAAACGGGGTTTTGTCGCCAAATCCGGTACTTGCCAGCCTCTCTGTTGATTGTCTTTGTCATTTTCGTGCTCAGCCTGACAGGATACAAGAAAATAGGGCCAAGGGATCCAAGAGGAGTCGGTGAAAGCCTCGAATTTGGCCACATTTGGCCCAAATTTCGACGTTTTGTATGGAAATTGAGCCAAAAACGGGGTTTTGTCGCCAAATCCGGTACTTGCCAGCCTCTCTGTTGATTGTCTTTGTCATTTTCGTGCTCAGCCTGATAGGTTACAACAGAATATGTCCAAAGGCTCCAAGAAATCTCGGTGAAAGGCTCCAATTTGACGAAATAATCACAGAATTGACATTACAAGCAAATTCTAAGCATTTCTGTGCATTTGTCGCAAAAATCGGTACTTACCACTGAATTGCTTGATGCCCTTGGGCATTTTTTTGCTCAGCCTGACAGGATACAACAGAATATGGCCAAGGGATCCAATGGGAGTCGGTGAAAGCCTCGAATTTGGCCACATTTGGCCCAAATTTCGACGTTTTGTATGGAAATTGAGCCAAAAACGGGGTTTTGTCGCCAAATCCGGTACTTGCCAGCCTCTCTGTTGATTGTCTTTGTCATTTTCGTGCTCAGCCTGACAGGATACAAGAAAATAGGGCCAAGGGATCCAAGAGGAGTCGGTGAAAGCCTCGAATTTGGCCACATTTGGCCCAAATTTCGACGTTTTGTATGGAAATTGAGCCAAAAACGGGGTTTTGTCGCCAAATCCGGTACTTGCCAGCCTCTCTGTTGATTGTCTTTGTCATTTTCGTGCTCAGCCTGACAGGATACAAGAAAATAGGGCCAAGGGATCCAAGAGGAGTCGGTGAAAGCCTCGAATTTGGCCACATTTGGCCCAAATTTCGACGTTTTGTATGGAAATTGAGCCAAAAACGGGGTTTTGTCGCCAAATCCGGTACTTGCCAGCCTCTCTGTTGATTGTCTTTGTCATTTTCGTGCTCAGCCTGATAGGTTACAACAGAATATGTCCAAAGGCTCCAAGAAATCTCGGTGAAAGGCTCCAATTTGACGAAATAATCACAGAATTGACATTACAAGCAAATTCTAAGCATTTCTGTGCATTTGTCGCAAAAATCGGTACTTACCACTGAATTGCTTGATGCCCTTGGGCATTTTTTTGCTCAGCCTGACAGGATACAACAGAATATGGCCAAGGGATCCAATGGGAGTCGGTGAAAGCCTCGAATTTGGCCACATTTGGCCCAAATTTCGACGTTTTGTATGGAAATTGAGCCAAAAACGGGGTTTTGTCGCCAAATCCGGTACTTGCCAGCCTCTCTGTTGATTGTCTTTGTCATTTTCGTGCTCAGCCTGACAGGATACAAGAAAATAGGGCCAAGGGATCCAAGAGGAGTCGGTGAAAGCCTCGAATTTGGCCACATTTGGCCCAAATTTCGACGTTTTGTATGGAAATTGAGCCAAAAACGGGGTTTTGTCGCCAAATCCGGTACTTGCCAGCCTCTCTGTTGATTGTCTTTGTCATTTTCGTGCTCAGCCTGATAGGTTACAACAGAATATGTCCAAAGGCTCCAAGAAATCTCGGTGAAAGGCTCCAATTTGACGAAATAATCACAGAATTGACATTACAAGCAAATTCTAAGCATTTCTGTGCATTTGTCGCAAAAATCGGTACTTACCACTGAATTGCTTGATGCCCTTGGGCATTTTTTTGCTCAGCCTGACAGGATACAACAGAATATGGCCAAGGGATCCAATGGGAGTCGGTGAAAGCCTCGAATTTGGCCACATTTGGCCCAAATTTCGACGTTTTGTATGGAAATTGAGCCAAAAACGGGGTTTTGTCGCCAAATCCGGTACTTGCCAGCCTCTCTGTTGATTGTCTTTGTCATTTTCGTGCTCAGCCTGACAGGATACAAGAAAATAGGGCCAAGGGATCCAAGAGGAGTCGGTGAAAGCCTCGAATTTGGCCACATTTGGCCCAAATTTCGACGTTTTGTATGGAAATTGAGCCAAAAACGGGGTTTTGTCGCCAAATCCGGTACTTGCCAGCCTCTCTGTTGATTGTCTTTGTCATTTTCGTGCTCAGCCTGACAGGATACAAGAAAATAGGGCCAAGGGATCCAAGAGGAGTCGGTGAAAGCCTCGAATTTGGCCACATTTGGCCCAAATTTCGACGTTTTGTATGGAAATTGAGCCAAAAACGGGGTTTTGTCGCCAAATCCGGTACTTGCCAGCCTCTCTGTTGATTGTCTTTGTCATTTTCGTGCTCAGCCTGATAGGTTACAACAGAATATGTCCAAAGGCTCCAAGAAATCTCGGTGAAAGGCTCCAATTTGACGAAATAATCACAGAATTGACATTACAAGCAAATTCTAAGCATTTCTGTGCATTTGTCGCAAAAATCGGTACTTACCACTGAATTGCTTGATGCCCTTGGGCATTTTTTTGCTCAGCCTGACAGGATACAACAGAATATGGCCAAGGGATCCAATGGGAGTCGGTGAAAGCCTCGAATTTGGCCACATTTGGCCCAAATTTCGACGTTTTGTATGGAAATTGAGCCAAAAACGGGGTTTTGTCGCCAAATCCGGTACTTGCCAGCCTCTCTGTTGATTGTCTTTGTCATTTTCGTGCTCAGCCTGACAGGATACAAGAAAATAGGGCCAAGGGATCCAATGGGAGTCGGTGAAAGCCTCGAATTTGGCCACATTTGGCCCAAATTTCGACGTTTTGTATGGAAATTGAGCCAAAAACGGGGTTTTGTCGCCAAATCCGGTACTTGCCAGCCTCTCTGTTGATTGTCTTTGTCATTTTCGTGCTCAGCCTGACAGGATACAAGAAAATAGGGCCAAGGGATCCAAGAGGAGTCGGTGAAAGCCTCGAATTTGGCCACATTTGGCCCAAATTTCGACGTTTTGTATGGAAATTGAGCCAAAAACGGGGTTTTGTCGCCAAATCCGGTACTTGCCAGCCTCTCTGTTGATTGTCTTTGTCATTTTCGTGCTCAGCCTGATAGGTTACAACAGAATATGTCCAAAGGCTCCAAGAAATCTCGGTGAAAGGCTCCAATTTGACGAAATAATCACAGAATTGACATTACAAGCAAATTCTAAGCATTTCTGTGCATTTGTCGCAAAAATCGGTACTTACCACTGAATTGCTTGATGCCCTTGGGCATTTTTTTGCTCAGCCTGACAGGATACAACAGAATATGGCCAAGGGATCCAATGGGAGTCGGTGAAAGCCTCGAATTTGGCCACATTTGGCCCAAATTTCGACGTTTTGTATGGAAATTGAGCCAAAAACGGGGTTTTGTCGCCAAATCCGGTACTTGCCAGCCTCTCTGTTGATTGTCTTTGTCATTTTCGTGCTCAGCCTGACAGGATACAAGAAAATAGGGCCAAGGGATCCAATGGGAGTCGGTGAAAGCCTCGAATTTGGCCACATTTGGCCCAAATTTCGACGTTTTGTATGGAAATTGAGCCAAAAACGGGGTTTTGTCGCCAAATCCGGTACTTGCCAGCCTCTCTGTTGATTGTCTTTGTCATTTTCGTGCTCAGCCTGACAGGATACAAGAAAATAGGGCCAAGGGATCCAAGAGGAGTCGGTGAAAGCCTCGAATTTGGCCACATTTGGCCCAAATTTCGACGTTTTGTATGGAAATTGAGCCAAAAACGGGGTTTTGTCGCCAAATCCGGTACTTGCCAGCCTCTCTGTTGATTGTCTTTGTCATTTTCGTGCTCAGCCTGACAGGATACAAGAAAATAGGGCCAAGGGATCCAAGAGGAGTCGGTGAAAGCCTCGAATTTGGCCACATTTGGCCCAAATTTCGACGTTTTGTATGGAAATTGAGCCAAAAACGGGGTTTTGTCGCCAAATCCGGTACTTGCCAGCCTCTCTGTTGATTGTCTTTGTCATTTTCGTGCTCAGCCTGACAGGATACAAGAAAATAGGGCCAAGGGATCCAAGAGGAGTCGGTGAAAGCCTCGAATTTGGCCACATTTGGCCCAAATTTCGACGTTTTGTATGGAAATTGAGCCAAAAACGGGGTTTTGTCGCCAAATCCGGTACTTGCCAGCCTCTCTGTTGATTGTCTTTGTCATTTTCGTGCTCAGTCTGATAGGTTACAACAGAATATGTCCAAAGGCTCCAAGAAATCTCGGTGAAAGGCTCCAATTTGACGAAATAATCACAGAATTGACATTACAAGCAAATTCTAAGCATTTCTGTGCATTTGTCGCAAAAATCGGTACTTACCACTGAATTGCTTGATGCCCTTGGGCATTTTTTTGCTCAGCCTGACAGGATACAACAGAATATGGCCAAGGGATCCAATGGGAGTCGGTGAAAGCCTCGAATTTGGCCACATTTGGCCCAAATTTCGACGTTTTGTATGGAAATTGAGCCAAAAACGGGGTTTTGTCGCCAAATCCGGTACTTGCCAGCCTCTCTGTTGATTGTCTTTGTCATTTTCGTGCTCAGCCTGACAGGATACAAGAAAATAGGGCCAAGGGATCCAAGAGGAGTCGGTGAAAGCCTCGAATTTGGCCACATTTGGCCCAAATTTCGACGTTTTGTATGGAAATTGAGCCAAAAACGGGGTTTTGTCGCCAAATCCGGTACTTGCCAGCCTCTCTGTTGATTGTCTTTGTCATTTTCGTGCTCAGCCTGATAGGTTACAACAGAATATGTCCAAAGGCTCCAAGAAATCTCGGTGAAAGGCTCCAATTTGACGAAATAATCACAGAATTGACATTACAAGCAAATTCTAAGCATTTCTGTGCATTTGTCGCAAAAATCGGTACTTACCACTGAATTGCTTGATGCCCTTGGGCATTTTTTTGCTCAGCCTGACAGGATACAACAGAATATGGCCAAGGGATCCAATGGGAGTCGGTGAAAGCCTCGAATTTGGCCACATTTGGCCCAAATTTCGACGTTTTGTATGGAAATTGAGCCAAAAACGGGGTTTTGTCGCCAAATCCGGTACTTGCCAGCCTCTCTGTTGATTGTCTTTGTCATTTTCGTGCTCAGCCTGACAGGATACAAGAAAATAGGGCCAAGGGATCCAATGGGAGTCGGTGAAAGCCTCGAATTTGGCCACATTTGGCCCAAATTTCGACGTTTTGTATGGAAATTGAGCCAAAAACGGGGTTTTGTCGCCAAATCCGGTACTTGCCAGCCTCTCTGTTGATTGTCTTTGTCATTTTCGTGCTCAGCCTGACAGGATACAAGAAAATAGGGCCAAGGGATCCAAGAGGAGTCGGTGAAAGCCTCGAATTTGGCCACATTTGGCCCAAATTTCGACGTTTTGTATGGAAATTGAGCCAAAAACGGGGTTTTGTCGCCAAATCCGGTACTTGCCAGCCTCTCTGTTGATTGTCTTTGTCATTTTCGTGCTCAGCCTGATAGGTTACAACAGAATATGTCCAAAGGCTCCAAGAAATCTCGGTGAAAGGCTCCAATTTGACGAAATAATCACAGAATTGACATTACAAGCAAATTCTAAGCATTTCTGTGCATTTGTCGCAAAAATCGGTACTTACCACTGAATTGCTTGATGCCCTTGGGCATTTTTTTGCTCAGCCTGACAGGATACAACAGAATATGGCCAAGGGATCCAATGGGAGTCGGTGAAAGCCTCGAATTTGGCCACATTTGGCCCAAATTTCGACGTTTTGTATGGAAATTGAGCCAAAAACGGGGTTTTGTCGCCAAATCCGGTACTTGCCAGCCTCTCTGTTGATTGTCTTTGTCATTTTCGTGCTCAGCCTGACAGGATACAAGAAAATAGGGCCAAGGGATCCAAGAGGAGTCGGTGAAAGCCTCGAATTTGGCCACATTTGGCCCAAATTTCGACGTTTTGTATGGAAATTGAGCCAAAAACGGGGTTTTGTCGCCAAATCCGGTACTTGCCAGCCTCTCTGTTGATTGTCTTTGTCATTTTCGTGCTCAGCCTGATAGGTTACAACAGAATATGTCCAAAGGCTCCAAGAAATCTCGGTGAAAGGCTCCAATTTGACGAAATAATCACAGAATTGACATTACAAGCAAATTCTAAGCATTTCTGTGCATTTGTCGCAAAAATCGGTACTTACCACTGAATTGCTTGATGCCCTTGGGCATTTTTTTGCTCAGCCTGACAGGATACAACAGAATATGGCCAAGGGATCCAATGGGAGTCGGTGAAAGCCTCGAATTTGGCCACATTTGGCCCAAATTTCGACGTTTTGTATGGAAATTGAGCCAAAAACGGGGTTTTGTCGCCAAATCCGGTACTTGCCAGCCTCTCTGTTGATTGTCTTTGTCATTTTCGTGCTCAGCCTGACAGGATACAAGAAAATAGGGCCAAGGGATCCAATGGGAGTCGGTGAAAGCCTCGAATTTGGCCACATTTGGCCCAAATTTCGACGTTTTGTATGGAAATTGAGCCAAAAACGGGGTTTTGTCGCCAAATCCGGTACTTGCCAGCCTCTCTGTTGATTGTCTTTGTCATTTTCGTGCTCAGCCTGACAGGATACAAGAAAATAGGGCCAAGGGATCCAAGAGGAGTCGGTGAAAGCCTCGAATTTGGCCACATTTGGCCCAAATTTCGACGTTTTGTATGGAAATTGAGCCAAAAACGGGGTTTTGTCGCCAAATCCGGTACTTGCCAGCCTCTCTGTTGATTGTCTTTGTCATTTTCGTGCTCAGCCTGACAGGATACAAGAAAATAGGGCCAAGGGATCCAAGAGGAGTCGGTGAAAGCCTCGAATTTGGCCACATTTGGCCCAAATTTCGACGTTTTGTATGGAAATTGAGCCAAAAACGGGGTTTTGTCGCCAAATCCGGTACTTGCCAGCCTCTCTGTTGATTGTCTTTGTCATTTTCGTGCTCAGCCTGACAGGATACAAGAAAATAGGGCCAAGGGATCCAAGAGGAGTCGGTGAAAGCCTCGAATTTGGCCACATTTGGCCCAAATTTCGACGTTTTGTATGGAAATTGAGCCAAAAACGGGGTTTTGTCGCCAAATCCGGTACTTGCCAGCCTCTCTGTTGATTGTCTTTGTCATTTTCGTGCTCAGTCTGATAGGTTACAACAGAATATGTCCAAAGGCTCCAAGAAATCTCGGTGAAAGGCTCCAATTTGACGAAATAATCACAGAATTGACATTACAAGCAAATTCTAAGCATTTCTGTGCATTTGTCGCAAAAATCGGTACTTACCACTGAATTGCTTGATGCCCTTGGGCATTTTTTTGCTCAGCCTGACAGGATACAACAGAATATGGCCAAGGGATCCAATGGGAGTCGGTGAAAGCCTCGAATTTGGCCACATTTGGCCCAAATTTCGACGTTTTGTATGGAAATTGAGCCAAAAACGGGGTTTTGTCGCCAAATCCGGTACTTGCCAGCCTCTCTGTTGATTGTCTTTGTCATTTTCGTGCTCAGCCTGACAGGATACAAGAAAATAGGGCCAAGGGATCCAAGAGGAGTCGGTGAAAGCCTCGAATTTGGCCACATTTGGCCCAAATTTCGACGTTTTGTATGGAAATTGAGCCAAAAACGGGGTTTTGTCGCCAAATCCGGTACTTGCCAGCCTCTCTGTTGATTGTCTTTGTCATTTTCGTGCTCAGCCTGATAGGTTACAACAGAATATGTCCAAAGGCTCCAAGAAATCTCGGTGAAAGGCTCCAATTTGACGAAATAATCACAGAATTGACATTACAAGCAAATTCTAAGCATTTCTGTGCATTTGTCGCAAAAATCGGTACTTACCACTGAATTGCTTGATGCCCTTGGGCATTTTTTTGCTCAGCCTGACAGGATACAACAGAATATGGCCAAGGGATCCAATGGGAGTCGGTGAAAGCCTCGAATTTGGCCACATTTGGCCCAAATTTCGACGTTTTGTATGGAAATTGAGCCAAAAACGGGGTTTTGTCGCCAAATCCGGTACTTGCCAGCCTCTCTGTTGATTGTCTTTGTCATTTTCGTGCTCAGCCTGACAGGATACAAGAAAATAGGGCCAAGGGATCCAAGAGGAGTCGGTGAAAGCCTCGAATTTGGCCACATTTGGCCCAAATTTCGACGTTTTGTATGGAAATTGAGCCACAAACGGGGTTTTGTCGCCAAATCCGGTACTTGCCAGCCTCTCTGTTGATTGTCTTTGTCATTTTCGTGCTCAGCCTGATAGGTTACAACAGAATATGTCCAAAGGCTCCAAGAAATCTCGGTGAAAGGCTCCAATTTGACGAAATAATCACAGAATTGACATTACAAGCAAATTCTAAGCATTTCTGTGCATTTGTCGCAAAAATCGGTACTTACCACTGAATTGCTTGATGCCCTTGGGCATTTTTTTGCTCAGCCTGACAGGATACAACAGAATATGGCCAAGGGATCCAATGGGAGTCGGTGAAAGCCTCGAATTTGGCCACATTTGGCCCAAATTTCGACGTTTTGTATGGAAATTGAGCCAAAAACGGGGTTTTGTCGCCAAATCCGGTACTTGCCAGCCTCTCTGTTGATTGTCTTTGTCATTTTCGTGCTCAGCCTGACAGGATACAAGAAAATAGGGCCAAGGGATCCAAGAGGAGTTGGTGAAAGCCTCGAATTTGGCCACATTTGGCCTAAATTTCGACGTTTTGTATGGAAATTGAGCCAAAAACGGGGTTTTGTCGCCAAATCCGGTACTTGCCAGCCTCTCTGTTGATTGTCTTTGTCATTTTCGTGCTCAGCCTGATAGGTTACAACAGAATATGTCCAAAGGCTCCAAGAAATCTCGGTGAAAGGCTCCAATTTGACGAAATAATCACAGAATTGACATTACAAGCAAATTCTAAGCATTTCTGTGCATTTGTCGCAAAAATCGGTACTTACCACTGAATTGCTTGATGCCCTTGGGCATTTTTTTGCTCAGCCTGACAGGATACAACAGAATATGGCCAAGGGATCCAATGGGAGTCGGTGAAAGCCTCGAATTTGGCCACATTTGGCCCAAATTTCGACGTTTTGTATGGAAATTGAGCCAAAAACGGGGTTTTGTCGCCAAATCCGGTACTTGCCAGCCTCTCTGTTGATTGTCTTTGTCATTTTCGTGCTCAGCCTGACAGGATACAAGAAAATAGGGCCAAGGGATCCAAGAGGAGTCGGTGAAAGCCTCGAATTTGGCCACATTTGGCCCAAATTTCGACGTTTTGTATGGAAATTGAGCCACAAACGGGGTTTTGTCGCCAAATCCGGTACTTGCCAGCCTCTCTGTTGATTGTCTTTGTCATTTTCGTGCTCAGCCTGATAGGTTACAACAGAATATGTCCAAAGGCTCCAAGAAATCTCGGTGAAAGGCTCCAATTTGACGAAATAATCACAGAATTGACATTACAAGCAAATTCTAAGCATTTCTGTGCATTTGTCGCAAAAATCGGTACTTACCACTGAATTGCTTGATGCCCTTGGGCATTTTTTTGCTCAGCCTGACAGGATACAACAGAATATGGCCAAGGGATCCAATGGGAGTCGGTGAAAGCCTCGAATTTGGCCACATTTGGCCCAAATTTCGACGTTTTGTATGGAAATTGAGCCAAAAACGGGGTTTTGTCGCCAAATCCGGTACTTGCCAGCCTCTCTGTTGATTGTCTTTGTCATTTTCGTGCTCAGCCTGACAGGATACAAGAAAATAGGGCCAAGGGATCCAAGAGGAGTCGGTGAAAGCCTCGAATTTGGCCACATTTGGCCCAAATTTCGACGTTTTGTATGGAAATTGAGCCAAAAACGGGGTTTTGTCGCCAAATCCGGTACTTGCCAGCCTCTCTGTTGATTGTCTTTGTCATTTTCGTGCTCAGCCTGACAGGATACAAGAAAATAGGGCCAAGGGATCCAAGAGGAGTCGGTGAAAGCCTCGAATTTGGCCACATTTGGCCCAAATTTCGACGTTTTGTATGGAAATTGAGCCAAAAACGGGGTTTTGTCGCCAAATCCGGTACTTGCCAGCCTCTCTGTTGATTGTCTTTGTCATTTTCGTGCTCAGCCTG
Source organism: Hydra viridissima (assembly GCF_058129835.1). Taxonomy (NCBI): domain Eukaryota; kingdom Metazoa; phylum Cnidaria; class Hydrozoa; order Anthoathecata; family Hydridae; genus Hydra; species Hydra viridissima. Next base: position 17,808 of record NW_028324400.1, on the reverse strand, counting down.
ACAGGATACAAGAAAATAGGGCCAAGGGATCCAAGAGGAGTCGGTGAAAGCCTCGAATTTGGCCACATTTGGCCCAAATTTCGACGTTTTGTATGGAAATTGAGCCAAAAACGGGGTTTTGTCGCCAAATCCGGTACTTGCCAGCCTCTCTGTTGATTGTCTTTGTCATTTTCGTGCTCAGCCTGACAGGATACAAGAAAATAGGGCCAAGGGATCCAAGAGGAGTCGGTGAAAGCCTCGAATTTGGCCACATTTGGCCCAAATTTCGACGTTTTGTATGGAAATTGAGCCAAAAACGGGGTTTTGTCGCCAAATCCGGTACTTGCCAGCCTCTCTGTTGATTGTCTTTGTCATTTTCGTGCTCAGCCTGATAGGTTACAACAGAATATGTCCAAAGGCTCCAAGAAATCTCGGTGAAAGGCTCCAATTTGACGAAATAATCACAGAATTGACATTACAAGCAAATTCTAAGCATTTCTGTGCATTTGTCGCAAAAATCGGTACTTACCACTGAATTGCTTGATGCCCTTGGGCATTTTTTTGCTCAGCCTGACAGGATACAACAGAATATGGCCAAGGGATCCAATGGGAGTCGGTGAAAGCCTCGAATTTGGCCACATTTGGCCCAAATTTCGACGTTTTGTATGGAAATTGAGCCAAAAACGGGGTTTTGTCGCCAAATCCGGTACTTGCCAGCCTCTCTGTTGATTGTCTTTGTCATTTTCGTGCTCAGCCTGACAGGATACAAGAAAATAGGGCCAAGGGATCCAAGAGGAGTCGGTGAAAGCCTCGAATTTGGCCACATTTGGCCCAAATTTCGACGTTTTGTATGGAAATTGAGCCAAAAACGGGGTTTTGTCGCCAAATCCGGTACTTGCCAGCCTCTCTGTTGATTGTCTTTGTCATTTTCGTGCTCAGCCTGATAGGTTACAACAGAATATGTCCAAAGGCTCCAAGAAATCTCGGTGAAAGGCTCCAATTTGACGAAATAATCACAGAATTGACATTACAAGCAAATTCTAAGCATTTCTGTGCATTTGTCGCAAAAATCGGTACTTACCACTGAATTGCTTGATGCCCTTGGGCATTTTTTTGCTCAGCCTGACAGGATACAACAGAATATGGCCAAGGGATCCAATGGGAGTCGGTGAAAGCCTCGAATTTGGCCACATTTGGCCCAAATTTCGACGTTTTGTATGGAAATTGAGCCAAAAACGGGGTTTTGTCGCCAAATCCGGTACTTGCCAGCCTCTCTGTTGATTGTCTTTGTCATTTTCGTGCTCAGCCTGACAGGATACAAGAAAATAGGGCCAAGGGATCCAAGAGGAGTCGGTGAAAGCCTCGAATTTGGCCACATTTGGCCCAAATTTCGACGTTTTGTATGGAAATTGAGCCAAAAACGGGGTTTTGTCGCCAAATCCGGTACTTGCCAGCCTCTCTGTTGATTGTCTTTGTCATTTTCGTGCTCAGCCTGACAGGATACAAGAAAATAGGGCCAAGGGATCCAAGGGGAGTCGGTGAAAGCCTCGAATTTGGCCACATTTGGCCCAAATTTCGACGTTTTGTATGGAAATTGAGCCAAAAACGGGGTTTTGTCGCCAAATCCGGTACTTGCCAGCCTCTCTGTTGATTGTCTTTGTCATTTTCGTGCTCAGCCTGACAGGATACAAGAAAATAGGGCCAAGGGATCCAAGAGGAGTCGGTGAAAGCCTCGAATTTGGCCACATTTGGCCCAAATTTCGACGTTTTGTATGGAAATTGAGCCAAAAACGGGGTTTTGTCGCCAAATCCGGTACTTGCCAGCCTCTCTGTTGATTGTCTTTGTCATTTTCGTGCTCAGCCTGATAGGTTACAACAGAATATGTCCAAAGGCTCCAAGAAATCTCGGTGAAAGGCTCCAATTTGACGAAATAATCACAGAATTGACATTACAAGCAAATTCTAAGCATTTCTGTGCATTTGTCGCAAAAATCGGTACTTACCACTGAATTGCTTGATGCCCTTGGGCATTTTTTTGCTCAGCCTGACAGGATACAACAGAATATGGCCAAGGGATCCAATGGGAGTCGGTGAAAGCCTCGAATTTGGCCACATTTGGCCCAAATTTCGACGTTTTGTATGGAAATTGAGCCAAAAACGGGGTTTTGTCGCCAAATCCGGTACTTGCCAGCCTCTCTGTTGATTGTCTTTGTCATTTTCGTGCTCAGCCTGACAGGATACAAGAAAATAGGGCCAAGGGATCCAAGAGGAGTCGGTGAAAGCCTCGAATTTGGCCACATTTGGCCCAAATTTCGACGTTTTGTATGGAAATTGAGCCAAAAACGGGGTTTTGTCGCCAAATCCGGTACTTGCCAGCCTCTCTGTTGATTGTCTTTGTCATTTTCGTGCTCAGCCTGATAGGTTACAACAGAATATGTCCAAAGGCTCCAAGAAATCTCGGTGAAAGGCTCCAATTTGACGAAATAATCACAGAATTGACATTACAAGCAAATTCTAAGCATTTCTGTGCATTTGTCGCAAAAATCGGTACTTACCACTGAATTGCTTGATGCCCTTGGGCATTTTTTTGCTCAGCCTGACAGGATACAACAGAATATGGCCAAGGGATCCAATGGGAGTCGGTGAAAGCCTCGAATTTGGCCACATTTGGCCCAAATTTCGACGTTTTGTATGGAAATTGAGCCAAAAACGGGGTTTTGTCGCCAAATCCGGTACTTGCCAGCCTCTCTGTTGATTGTCTTTGTCATTTTCGTGCTCAGCCTGACAGGATACAAGAAAATAGGGCCAAGGGATCCAAGAGGAGTCGGTGAAAGCCTCGAATTTGGCCACATTTGGCCCAAATTTCGACGTTTTGTATGGAAATTGAGCCAAAAACGGGGTTTTGTCGCCAAATCCGGTACTTGCCAGCCTCTCTGTTGATTGTCTTTGTCATTTTCGTGCTCAGCCTGATAGGTTACAACAGAATATGTCCAAAGGCTCCAAGAAATCTCGGTGAAAGGCTCCAATTTGACGAAATAATCACAGAATTGACATTACAAGCAAATTCTAAGCATTTCTGTGCATTTGTCGCAAAAATCGGTACTTACCACTGAATTGCTTGATGCCCTTGGGCATTTTTTTGCTCAGCCTGACAGGATACAACAGAATATGGCCAAGGGATCCAATGGGAGTCGGTGAAAGCCTCGAATTTGGCCACATTTGGCCCAAATTTCGACGTTTTGTATGGAAATTGAGCCAAAAACGGGGTTTTGTCGCCAAATCCGGTACTTGCCAGCCTCTCTGTTGATTGTCTTTGTCATTTTCGTGCTCAGCCTGACAGGATACAAGAAAATAGGGCCAAGGGATCCAATGGGAGTCGGTGAAAGCCTCGAATTTGGCCACATTTGGCCCAAATTTCGACGTTTTGTATGGAAATTGAGCCAAAAACGGGGTTTTGTCGCCAAATCCGGTACTTGCCAGCCTCTCTGTTGATTGTCTTTGTCATTTTCGTGCTCAGCCTGACAGGATACAAGAAAATAGGGCCAAGGGATCCAAGAGGAGTCGGTGAAAGCCTCGAATTTGGCCACATTTGGCCCAAATTTCGACGTTTTGTATGGAAATTGAGCCAAAAACGGGGTTTTGTCGCCAAATCCGGTACTTGCCAGCCTCTCTGTTGATTGTCTTTGTCATTTTCGTGCTCAGCCTGATAGGTTACAACAGAATATGTCCAAAGGCTCCAAGAAATCTCGGTGAAAGGCTCCAATTTGACGAAATAATCACAGAATTGACATTACAAGCAAATTCTAAGCATTTCTGTGCATTTGTCGCAAAAATCGGTACTTACCACTGAATTGCTTGATGCCCTTGGGCATTTTTTTGCTCAGCCTGACAGGATACAACAGAATATGGCCAAGGGATCCAATGGGAGTCGGTGAAAGCCTCGAATTTGGCCACATTTGGCCCAAATTTCGACGTTTTGTATGGAAATTGAGCCAAAAACGGGGTTTTGTCGCCAAATCCGGTACTTGCCAGCCTCTCTGTTGATTGTCTTTGTCATTTTCGTGCTCAGCCTGACAGGATACAAGAAAATAGGGCCAAGGGATCCAAGAGGAGTCGGTGAAAGCCTCGAATTTGGCCACATTTGGCCCAAATTTCGACGTTTTGTATGGAAATTGAGCCAAAAACGGGGTTTTGTCGCCAAATCCGGTACTTGCCAGCCTCTCTGTTGATTGTCTTTGTCATTTTCGTGCTCAGCCTGATAGGTTACAACAGAATATGTCCAAAGGCTCCAAGAAATCTCGGTGAAAGGCTCCAATTTGACGAAATAATCACAGAATTGACATTACAAGCAAATTCTAAGCATTTCTGTGCATTTGTCGCAAAAATCGGTACTTACCACTGAATTGCTTGATGCCCTTGGGCATTTTTTTGCTCAGCCTGACAGGATACAACAGAATATGGCCAAGGGATCCAATGGGAGTCGGTGAAAGCCTCGAATTTGGCCACATTTGGCCCAAATTTCGACGTTTTGTATGGAAATTGAGCCAAAAACGGGGTTTTGTCGCCAAATCCGGTACTTGCCAGCCTCTCTGTTGATTGTCTTTGTCATTTTCGTGCTCAGCCTGACAGGATACAAGAAAACAGGGCCAAGGGATCCAAGAGGAGTCGGTGAAAGCCTCGAATTTGGCCACATTTGGCCCAAATTTCGACGTTTTGTATGGAAATTGAGCCAAAAACGGGGTTTTGTCGCCAAATCCGGTACTTGCCAGCCTCTCTGTTGATTGTCTTTGTCATTTTCGTGCTCAGCCTGACAGGATACAAGAAAATAGGGCCAAGGGATCCAAGAGGAGTCGGTGAAAGCCTCGAATTTGGCCACATTTGGCCCAAATTTCGACGTTTTGTATGGAAATTGAGCCAAAAACGGGGTTTTGTCGCCAAATCCGGTACTTGCCAGCCTCTCTGTTGATTGTCTTTGTCATTTTCGTGCTCAGCCTGACAGGATACAAGAAAATAGGGCCAAGGGATCCAAGAGGAGTCGGTGAAAGCCTCGAATTTGGCCACATTTGGCCCAAATTTCGACGTTTTGTATGGAAATTGAGCCAAAAACGGGGTTTTGTCGCCAAATCCGGTACTTGCCAGCCTCTCTGTTGATTGTCTTTGTCATTTTCGTGCTCAGCCTGACAGGATACAAGAAAATAGGGCCAAGGGATCCAAGAGGAGTCGGTGAAAGCCTCGAATTTGGCCACATTTGGCCCAAATTTCGACGTTTTGTATGGAAATTGAGCCAAAAACGGGGTTTTGTCGCCAAATCCGGTACTTGCCAGCCTCTCTGTTGATTGTCTTTGTCATTTTCGTGCTCAGCCTGATAGGTTACAACAGAATATGTCCAAAGGCTCCAAGAAATCTCGGTGAAAGGCTCCAATTTGACGAAATAATCACAGAATTGACATTACAAGCAAATTCTAAGCATTTCTGTGCATTTGTCGCAAAAATCGGTACTTACCACTGAATTGCTTGATGCCCTTGGGCATTTTTTTGCTCAGCCTGACAGGATACAACAGAATATGGCCAAGGGATCCAATGGGAGTCGGTGAAAGCCTCGAATTTGGCCACATTTGGCCCAAATTTCGACGTTTTGTATGGAAATTGAGCCAAAAACGGGGTTTTGTCGCCAAATCCGGTACTTGCCAGCCTCTCTGTTGATTGTCTTTGTCATTTTCGTGCTCAGCCTGACAGGATACAAGAAAATAGGGCCAAGGGATCCAAGAGGAGTTGGTGAAAGCCTCGAATTTGGCCACATTTGGCCTAAATTTCGACGTTTTGTATGGAAATTGAGCCAAAAACGGGGTTTTGTCGCCAAATCCGGTACTTGCCAGCCTCTCTGTTGATTGTCTTTGTCATTTTCGTGCTCAGCCTGATAGGTTACAACAGAATATGTCCAAAGGCTCCAAGAAATCTCGGTGAAAGGCTCCAATTTGACGAAATAATCACAGAATTGACATTACAAGCAAATTCTAAGCATTTCTGTGCATTTGTCGCAAAAATCGGTACTTACCACTGAATTGCTTGATGCCCTTGGGCATTTTTTTGCTCAGCCTGACAGGATACAACAGAATATGGCCAAGGGATCCAATGGGAGTCGGTGAAAGCCTCGAATTTGGCCACATTTGGCCCAAATTTCGACGTTTTGTATGGAAATTGAGCCAAAAACGGGGTTTTGTCGCCAAATCCGGTACTTGCCAGCCTCTCTGTTGATTGTCTTTGTCATTTTCGTGCTCAGCCTGACAGGATACAAGAAAATAGGGCCAAGGGATCCAAGAGGAGTCGGTGAAAGCCTCGAATTTGGCCACATTTGGCCCAAATTTCGACGTTTTGTATGGAAATTGAGCCAAAAACGGGGTTTTGTCGCCAAATCCGGTACTTGCCAGCCTCTCTGTTGATTGTCTTTGTCATTTTCGTGCTCAGCCTGATAGGTTACAACAGAATATGTCCAAAGGCTCCAAGAAATCTCGGTGAAAGGCTCCAATTTGACGAAATAATCACAGAATTGACATTACAAGCAAATTCTAAGCATTTCTGTGCATTTGTCGCAAAAATCGGTACTTACCACTGAATTGCTTGATGCCCTTGGGCATTTTTTTGCTCAGCCTGACAGGATACAACAGAATATGGCCAAGGGATCCAATGGGAGTCGGTGAAAGCCTCGAATTTGGCCACATTTGGCCCAAATTTCGACGTTTTGTATGGAAATTGAGCCAAAAACGGGGTTTTGTCGCCAAATCCGGTACTTGCCAGCCTCTCTGTTGATTGTCTTTGTCATTTTCGTGCTCAGCCTGACAGGATACAAGAAAATAGGGCCAAGGGATCCAAGAGGAGTCGGTGAAAGCCTCGAATTTGGCCACATTTGGCCCAAATTTCGACGTTTTGTATGGAAATTGAGCCAAAAACGGGGTTTTGTCGCCAAATCCGGTACTTGCCAGCCTCTCTGTTGATTGTCTTTGTCATTTTCGTGCTCAGCCTGATAGGTTACAACAGAATATGTCCAAAGGCTCCAAGAAATCTCGGTGAAAGGCTCCAATTTGACGAAATAATCACAGAATTGACATTACAAGCAAATTCTAAGCATTTCTGTGCATTTGTCGCAAAAATCGGTACTTACCACTGAATTGCTTGATGCCCTTGGGCATTTTTTTGCTCAGCCTGACAGGATACAACAGAATATGGCCAAGGGATCCAATGGGAGTCGGTGAAAGCCTCGAATTTGGCCACATTTGGCCCAAATTTCGACGTTTTGTATGGAAATTGAGCCAAAAACGGGGTTTTGTCGCCAAATCCGGTACTTGCCAGCCTCTCTGTTGATTGTCTTTGTCATTTTCGTGCTCAGCCTGACAGGATACAAGAAAATAGGGCCAAGGGATCCAAGAGGAGTCGGTGAAAGCCTCGAATTTGGCCACATTTGGCCCAAATTTCGACGTTTTGTATGGAAATTGAGCCAAAAACGGGGTTTTGTCGCCAAATCCGGTACTTGCCAGCCTCTCTGTTGATTGTCTTTGTCATTTTCGTGCTCAGCCTGACAGGATACAAGAAAATAGGGCCAAGGGATCCAAGGGGAGTCGGTGAAAGCCTCGAATTTGGCCACATTTGGCCCAAATTTCGACGTTTTGTATGGAAATTGAGCCAAAAACGGGGTTTTGTCGCCAAATCCGGTACTTGCCAGCCTCTCTGTTGATTGTCTTTGTCATTTTCGTGCTCAGCCTGATAGGTTACAACAGAATATGTCCAAAGGCTCCAAGAAATCTCGGTGAAAGGCTCCAATTTGACGAAATAATCACAGAATTGACATTACAAGCAAATTCTAAGCATTTCTGTGCATTTGTCGCAAAAATCGGTACTTACCACTGAATTGCTTGATGCCCTTGGGCATTTTTTTGCTCAGCCTGACAGGATACAACAGAATATGGCCAAGGGATCCAATGGGAGTCGGTGAAAGCCTCGAATTTGGCCACATTTGGCCCAAATTTCGACGTTTTGTATGGAAATTGAGCCAAAAACGGGGTTTTGTCGCCAAATCCGGTACTTGCCAGCCTCTCTGTTGATTGTCTTTGTCATTTTCGTGCTCAGCCTGACAGGATACAAGAAAATAGGGCCAAGGGATCCAAGAGGAGTTGGTGAAAGCCTCGAATTTGGCCACATTTGGCCTAAATTTCGACGTTTTGTATGGAAATTGAGCCAAAAACGGGGTTTTGTCGCCAAATCCGGTACTTGCCAGCCTCTCTGTTGATTGTCTTTGTCATTTTCGTGCTCAGCCTGATAGGTTACAACAGAATATGTCCAAAGGCTCCAAGAAATCTCGGTGAAAGGCTCCAATTTGACGAAATAATCACAGAATTGACATTACAAGCAAATTCTAAGCATTTCTGTGCATTTGTCGCAAAAATCGGTACTTACCACTGAATTGCTTGATGCCCTTGGGCATTTTTTTGCTCAGCCTGACAGGATACAACAGAATATGGCCAAGGGATCCAATGGGAGTCGGTGAAAGCCTCGAATTTGGCCACATTTGGCCCAAATTTCGACGTTTTGTATGGAAATTGAGCCAAAAACGGGGTTTTGTCGCCAAATCCGGTACTTGCCAGCCTCTCTGTTGATTGTCTTTGTCATTTTCGTGCTCAGCCTGACAGGATACAAGAAAATAGGGCCAAGGGATCCAAGAGGAGTCGGTGAAAGCCTCGAATTTGGCCACATTTGGCCCAAATTTCGACGTTTTGTATGGAAATTGAGCCAAAAACGGGGTTTTGTCGCCAAATCCGGTACTTGCCAGCCTCTCTGTTGATTGTCTTTGTCATTTTCGTGCTCAGCCTGATAGGTTACAACAGAATATGTCCAAAGGCTCCAAGAAATCTCGGTGAAAGGCTCCAATTTGACGAAATAATCACAGAATTGACATTACAAGCAAATTCTAAGCATTTCTGTGCATTTGTCGCAAAAATCGGTACTTACCACTGAATTGCTTGATGCCCTTGGGCATTTTTTTGCTCAGCCTGACAGGATACAACAGAATATGGCCAAGGGATCCAATGGGAGTCGGTGAAAGCCTCGAATTTGGCCACATTTGGCCCAAATTTCGACGTTTTGTATGGAAATTGAGCCAAAAACGGGGTTTTGTCGCCAAATCCGGTACTTGCCAGCCTCTCTGTTGATTGTCTTTGTCATTTTCGTGCTCAGCCTGACAGGATACAAGAAAATAGGGCCAAGGGATCCAAGAGGAGTCGGTGAAAGCCTCGAATTTGGCCACATTTGGCCCAAATTTCGACGTTTTGTATGGAAATTGAGCCAAAAACGGGGTTTTGTCGCCAAATCCGGTACTTGCCAGCCTCTCTGTTGATTGTCTTTGTCATTTTCGTGCTCAGCCTGACAGGATACAAGAAAATAGGGCCAAGGGATCCAAGAGGAGTCGGTGAAAGCCTCGAATTTGGCCACATTTGGCCCAAATTTCGACGTTTTGTATGGAAATTGAGCCAAAAACGGGGTTTTGTCGCCAAATCCGGTACTTGCCAGCCTCTCTGTTGATTGTCTTTGTCATTTTCGTGCTCAGCCTGATAGGTTACAACAGAATATGTCCAAAGGCTCCAAGAAATCTCGGTGAAAGGCTCCAATTTGACGAAATAATCACAGAATTGACATTACAAGCAAATTCTAAGCATTTCTGTGCATTTGTCGCAAAAATCGGTACTTACCACTGAATTGCTTGATGCCCTTGGGCATTTTTTTGCTCAGCCTGACAGGATACAACAGAATATGGCCAAGGGATCCAATGGGAGTCGGTGAAAGCCTCGAATTTGGCCACATTTGGCCCAAATTTCGACGTTTTGTATGGAAATTGAGCCAAAAACGGGGTTTTGTCGCCAAATCCGGTACTTGCCAGCCTCTCTGTTGATTGTCTTTGTCATTTTCGTGCTCAGCCTGACAGGATACAAGAAAATAGGGCCAAGGGATCCAAGAGGAGTCGGTGAAAGCCTCGAATTTGGCCACATTTGGCCCAAATTTCGACGTTTTGTATGGAAATTGAGCCAAAAACGGGGTTTTGTCGCCAAATCCGGTACTTGCCAGCCTCTCTGTTGATTGTCTTTGTCATTTTCGTGCTCAGCCTGATAGGTTACAACAGAATATGTCCAAAGGCTCCAAGAAATCTCGGTGAAAGGCTCCAATTTGACGAAATAATCACAGAATTGACATTACAAGCAAATTCTAAGCATTTCTGTGCATTTGTCGCAAAAATCGGTACTTACCACTGAATTGCTTGATGCCCTTGGGCATTTTTTTGCTCAGCCTGACAGGATACAACAGAATATGGCCAAGGGATCCAATGGGAGTCGGTGAAAGCCTCGAATTTGGCCACATTTGGCCCAAATTTCGACGTTTTGTATGGAAATTGAGCCAAAAACGGGGTTTTGTCGCCAAATCCGGTACTTGCCAGCCTCTCTGTTGATTGTCTTTGTCATTTTCGTGCTCAGCCTGACAGGATACAAGAAAATAGGGCCAAGGGATCCAAGAGGAGTCGGTGAAAGCCTCGAATTTGGCCACATTTGGCCCAAATTTCGACGTTTTGTATGGAAATTGAGCCAAAAACGGGGTTTTGTCGCCAAATCCGGTACTTGCCAGCCTCTCTGTTGATTGTCTTTGTCATTTTCGTGCTCAGCCTGACAGGATACAAGAAAATAGGGCCAAGGGATCCAAGAGGAGTCGGTGAAAGCCTCGAATTTGGCCACATTTGGCCCAAATTTCGACGTTTTGTATGGAAATTGAGCCAAAAACGGGGTTTTGTCGCCAAATCCGGTACTTGCCAGCCTCTCTGTTGATTGTCTTTGTCATTTTCGTGCTCAGCCTGATAGGTTACAACAGAATATGTCCAAAGGCTCCAAGAAATCTCGGTGAAAGGCTCCAATTTGACGAAATAATCACAGAATTGACATTACAAGCAAATTCTAAGCATTTCTGTGCATTTGTCGCAAAAATCGGTACTTACCACTGAATTGCTTGATGCCCTTGGGCATTTTTTTGCTCAGCCTGACAGGATACAACAGAATATGGCCAAGGGATCCAATGGGAGTCGGTGAAAGCCTCGAATTTGGCCACATTTGGCCCAAATTTCGACGTTTTGTATGGAAATTGAGCCAAAAACGGGGTTTTGTCGCCAAATCCGGTACTTGCCAGCCTCTCTGTTGATTGTCTTTGTCATTTTCGTGCTCAGCCTGACAGGATACAAGAAAATAGGGCCAAGGGATCCAATGGGAGTCGGTGAAAGCCTCGAATTTGGCCACATTTGGCCCAAATTTCGACGTTTTGTATGGAAATTGAGCCAAAAACGGGGTTTTGTCGCCAAATCCGGTACTTGCCAGCCTCTCTGTTGATTGTCTTTGTCATTTTCGTGCTCAGCCTGACAGGATACAAGAAAATAGGGCCAAGGGATCCAAGAGGAGTCGGTGAAAGCCTCGAATTTGGCCACATTTGGCCCAAATTTCGACGTTTTGTATGGAAATTGAGCCAAAAACGGGGTTTTGTCGCCAAATCCGGTACTTGCCAGCCTCTCTGTTGATTGTCTTTGTCATTTTCGTGCTCAGCCTGATAGGTTACAACAGAATATGTCCAAAGGCTCCAAGAAATCTCGGTGAAAGGCTCCAATTTGACGAAATAATCACAGAATTGACATTACAAGCAAATTCTAAGCATTTCTGTGCATTTGTCGCAAAAATCGGTACTTACCACTGAATTGCTTGATGCCCTTGGGCATTTTTTTGCTCAGCCTGACAGGATACAACAGAATATGGCCAAGGGATCCAATGGGAGTCGGTGAAAGCCTCGAATTTGGCCACATTTGGCCCAAATTTCGACGTTTTGTATGGAAATTGAGCCAAAAACGGGGTTTTGTCGCCAAATCCGGTACTTGCCAGCCTCTCTGTTGATTGTCTTTGTCATTTTCGTGCTCAGCCTGACAGGATACAAGAAAATAGGGCCAAGGGATCCAATGGGAGTCGGTGAAAGCCTCGAATTTGGCCACATTTGGCCCAAATTTCGACGTTTTGTATGGAAATTGAGCCAAAAACGGGGTTTTGTCGCCAAATCCGGTACTTGCCAGCCTCTCTGTTGATTGTCTTTGTCATTTTCGTGCTCAGCCTGACAGGATACAAGAAAATAGGGCCAAGGGATCCAAGAGGAGTCGGTGAAAGCCTCGAATTTGGCCACATTTGGCCCAAATTTCGACGTTTTGTATGGAAATTGAGCCAAAAACGGGGTTTTGTCGCCAAATCCGGTACTTGCCAGCCTCTCTGTTGATTGTCTTTGTCATTTTCGTGCTCAGCCTGACAGGATACAAGAAAATAGGGCCAAGGGATCCAAGAGGAGTCGGTGAAAGCCTCGAATTTGGCCACATTTGGCCCAAATTTCGACGTTTTGTATGGAAATTGAGCCAAAAACGGGGTTTTGTCGCCAAATCCGGTACTTGCCAGCCTCTCTGTTGATTGTCTTTGTCATTTTCGTGCTCAGCCTGACAGGATACAAGAAAATAGGGCCAAGGGATCCAAGAGGAGTCGGTGAAAGCCTCGAATTTGGCCACATTTGGCCCAAATTTCGACGTTTTGTATGGAAATTGAGCCAAAAACGGGGTTTTGTCGCCAAATCCGGTACTTGCCAGCCTCTCTGTTGATTGTCTTTGTCATTTTCGTGCTCAGTCTGATAGGTTACAACAGAATATGTCCAAAGGCTCCAAGAAATCTCGGTGAAAGGCTCCAATTTGACGAAATAATCACAGAATTGACATTACAAGCAAATTCTAAGCATTTCTGTGCATTTGTCGCAAAAATCGGTACTTACCACTGAATTGCTTGATGCCCTTGGGCATTTTTTTGCTCAGCCTGACAGGATACAACAGAATATGGCCAAGGGATCCAATGGGAGTCGGTGAAAGCCTCGAATTTGGCCACATTTGGCCCAAATTTCGACGTTTTGTATGGAAATTGAGCCAAAAACGGGGTTTTGTCGCCAAATCCGGTACTTGCCAGCCTCTCTGTTGATTGTCTTTGTCATTTTCGTGCTCAGCCTGACAGGATACAAGAAAATAGGGCCAAGGGATCCAAGAGGAGTCGGTGAAAGCCTCGAATTTGGCCACATTTGGCCCAAATTTCGACGTTTTGTATGGAAATTGAGCCAAAAACGGGGTTTTGTCGCCAAATCCGGTACTTGCCAGCCTCTCTGTTGATTGTCTTTGTCATTTTCGTGCTCAGCCTGATAGGTTACAACAGAATATGTCCAAAGGCTCCAAGAAATCTCGGTGAAAGGCTCCAATTTGACGAAATAATCACAGAATTGACATTACAAGCAAATTCTAAGCATTTCTGTGCATTTGTCGCAAAAATCGGTACTTACCACTGAATTGCTTGATGCCCTTGGGCATTTTTTTGCTCAGCCTGACAGGATACAACAGAATATGGCCAAGGGATCCAATGGGAGTCGGTGAAAGCCTCGAATTTGGCCACATTTGGCCCAAATTTCGACGTTTTGTATGGAAATTGAGCCAAAAACGGGGTTTTGTCGCCAAATCCGGTACTTGCCAGCCTCTCTGTTGATTGTCTTTGTCATTTTCGTGCTCAGCCTGACAGGATACAAGAAAATAGGGCCAAGGGATCCAATGGGAGTCGGTGAAAGCCTCGAATTTGGCCACATTTGGCCCAAATTTCGACGTTTTGTATGGAAATTGAGCCAAAAACGGGGTTTTGTCGCCAAATCCGGTACTTGCCAGCCTCTCTGTTGATTGTCTTTGTCATTTTCGTGCTCAGCCTGACAGGATACAAGAAAATAGGGCCAAGGGATCCAAGAGGAGTCGGTGAAAGCCTCGAATTTGGCCACATTTGGCCCAAATTTCGACGTTTTGTATGGAAATTGAGCCAAAAACGGGGTTTTGTCGCCAAATCCGGTACTTGCCAGCCTCTCTGTTGATTGTCTTTGTCATTTTCGTGCTCAGCCTGATAGGTTACAACAGAATATGTCCAAAGGCTCCAAGAAATCTCGGTGAAAGGCTCCAATTTGACGAAATAATCACAGAATTGACATTACAAGCAAATTCTAAGCATTTCTGTGCATTTGTCGCAAAAATCGGTACTTACCACTGAATTGCTTGATGCCCTTGGGCATTTTTTTGCTCAGCCTGACAGGATACAACAGAATATGGCCAAGGGATCCAATGGGAGTCGGTGAAAGCCTCGAATTTGGCCACATTTGGCCCAAATTTCGACGTTTTGTATGGAAATTGAGCCAAAAACGGGGTTTTGTCGCCAAATCCGGTACTTGCCAGCCTCTCTGTTGATTGTCTTTGTCATTTTCGTGCTCAGCCTGACAGGATACAAGAAAATAGGGCCAAGGGATCCAAGAGGAGTCGGTGAAAGCCTCGAATTTGGCCACATTTGGCCCAAATTTCGACGTTTTGTATGGAAATTGAGCCAAAAACGGGGTTTTGTCGCCAAATCCGGTACTTGCCAGCCTCTCTGTTGATTGTCTTTGTCATTTTCGTGCTCAGCCTGATAGGTTACAACAGAATATGTCCAAAGGCTCCAAGAAATCTCGGTGAAAGGCTCCAATTTGACGAAATAATCACAGAATTGACATTACAAGCAAATTCTAAGCATTTCTGTGCATTTGTCGCAAAAATCGGTACTTACCACTGAATTGCTTGATGCCCTTGGGCATTTTTTTGCTCAGCCTGACAGGATACAACAGAATATGGCCAAGGGATCCAATGGGAGTCGGTGAAAGCCTCGAATTTGGCCACATTTGGCCCAAATTTCGACGTTTTGTATGGAAATTGAGCCAAAAACGGGGTTTTGTCGCCAAATCCGGTACTTGCCAGCCTCTCTGTTGATTGTCTTTGTCATTTTCGTGCTCAGCCTGACAGGATACAAGAAAATAGGGCCAAGGGATCCAATGGGAGTCGGTGAAAGCCTCGAATTTGGCCACATTTGGCCCAAATTTCGACGTTTTGTATGGAAATTGAGCCAAAAACGGGGTTTTGTCGCCAAATCCGGTACTTGCCAGCCTCTCTGTTGATTGTCTTTGTCATTTTCGTGCTCAGCCTGACAGGATACAAGAAAATAGGGCCAAGGGATCCAAGAGGAGTCGGTGAAAGCCTCGAATTTGGCCACATTTGGCCCAAATTTCGACGTTTTGTATGGAAATTGAGCCAAAAACGGGGTTTTGTCGCCAAATCCGGTACTTGCCAGCCTCTCTGTTGATTGTCTTTGTCATTTTCGTGCTCAGCCTGACAGGATACAAGAAAATAGGGCCAAGGGATCCAAGAGGAGTCGGTGAAAGCCTCGAATTTGGCCACATTTGGCCCAAATTTCGACGTTTTGTATGGAAATTGAGCCAAAAACGGGGTTTTGTCGCCAAATCCGGTACTTGCCAGCCTCTCTGTTGATTGTCTTTGTCATTTTCGTGCTCAGCCTGACAGGATACAAGAAAATAGGGCCAAGGGATCCAAGAGGAGTCGGTGAAAGCCTCGAATTTGGCCACATTTGGCCCAAATTTCGACGTTTTGTATGGAAATTGAGCCAAAAACGGGGTTTTGTCGCCAAATCCGGTACTTGCCAGCCTCTCTGTTGATTGTCTTTGTCATTTTCGTGCTCAGTCTGATAGGTTACAACAGAATATGTCCAAAGGCTCCAAGAAATCTCGGTGAAAGGCTCCAATTTGACGAAATAATCACAGAATTGACATTACAAGCAAATTCTAAGCATTTCTGTGCATTTGTCGCAAAAATCGGTACTTACCACTGAATTGCTTGATGCCCTTGGGCATTTTTTTGCTCAGCCTGACAGGATACAACAGAATATGGCCAAGGGATCCAATGGGAGTCGGTGAAAGCCTCGAATTTGGCCACATTTGGCCCAAATTTCGACGTTTTGTATGGAAATTGAGCCAAAAACGGGGTTTTGTCGCCAAATCCGGTACTTGCCAGCCTCTCTGTTGATTGTCTTTGTCATTTTCGTGCTCAGCCTGACAGGATACAAGAAAATAGGGCCAAGGGATCCAAGAGGAGTCGGTGAAAGCCTCGAATTTGGCCACATTTGGCCCAAATTTCGACGTTTTGTATGGAAATTGAGCCAAAAACGGGGTTTTGTCGCCAAATCCGGTACTTGCCAGCCTCTCTGTTGATTGTCTTTGTCATTTTCGTGCTCAGCCTGATAGGTTACAACAGAATATGTCCAAAGGCTCCAAGAAATCTCGGTGAAAGGCTCCAATTTGACGAAATAATCACAGAATTGACATTACAAGCAAATTCTAAGCATTTCTGTGCATTTGTCGCAAAAATCGGTACTTACCACTGAATTGCTTGATGCCCTTGGGCATTTTTTTGCTCAGCCTGACAGGATACAACAGAATATGGCCAAGGGATCCAATGGGAGTCGGTGAAAGCCTCGAATTTGGCCACATTTGGCCCAAATTTCGACGTTTTGTATGGAAATTGAGCCAAAAACGGGGTTTTGTCGCCAAATCCGGTACTTGCCAGCCTCTCTGTTGATTGTCTTTGTCATTTTCGTGCTCAGCCTGACAGGATACAAGAAAATAGGGCCAAGGGATCCAAGAGGAGTCGGTGAAAGCCTCGAATTTGGCCACATTTGGCCCAAATTTCGACGTTTTGTATGGAAATTGAGCCACAAACGGGGTTTTGTCGCCAAATCCGGTACTTGCCAGCCTCTCTGTTGATTGTCTTTGTCATTTTCGTGCTCAGCCTGATAGGTTACAACAGAATATGTCCAAAGGCTCCAAGAAATCTCGGTGAAAGGCTCCAATTTGACGAAATAATCACAGAATTGACATTACAAGCAAATTCTAAGCATTTCTGTGCATTTGTCGCAAAAATCGGTACTTACCACTGAATTGCTTGATGCCCTTGGGCATTTTTTTGCTCAGCCTGACAGGATACAACAGAATATGGCCAAGGGATCCAATGGGAGTCGGTGAAAGCCTCGAATTTGGCCACATTTGGCCCAAATTTCGACGTTTTGTATGGAAATTGAGCCAAAAACGGGGTTTTGTCGCCAAATCCGGTACTTGCCAGCCTCTCTGTTGATTGTCTTTGTCATTTTCGTGCTCAGCCTGACAGGATACAAGAAAATAGGGCCAAGGGATCCAAGAGGAGTTGGTGAAAGCCTCGAATTTGGCCACATTTGGCCTAAATTTCGACGTTTTGTATGGAAATTGAGCCAAAAACGGGGTTTTGTCGCCAAATCCGGTACTTGCCAGCCTCTCTGTTGATTGTCTTTGTCATTTTCGTGCTCAGCCTGATAGGTTACAACAGAATATGTCCAAAGGCTCCAAGAAATCTCGGTGAAAGGCTCCAATTTGACGAAATAATCACAGAATTGACATTACAAGCAAATTCTAAGCATTTCTGTGCATTTGTCGCAAAAATCGGTACTTACCACTGAATTGCTTGATGCCCTTGGGCATTTTTTTGCTCAGCCTGACAGGATACAACAGAATATGGCCAAGGGATCCAATGGGAGTCGGTGAAAGCCTCGAATTTGGCCACATTTGGCCCAAATTTCGACGTTTTGTATGGAAATTGAGCCAAAAACGGGGTTTTGTCGCCAAATCCGGTACTTGCCAGCCTCTCTGTTGATTGTCTTTGTCATTTTCGTGCTCAGCCTGACAGGATACAAGAAAATAGGGCCAAGGGATCCAAGAGGAGTCGGTGAAAGCCTCGAATTTGGCCACATTTGGCCCAAATTTCGACGTTTTGTATGGAAATTGAGCCACAAACGGGGTTTTGTCGCC
>NW_028324399.1:0-29035 GCF_058129835.1 Hydra viridissima | reverse complement strand
GATTGAGCATGCTTCGGTAGTATTTCTCACTTCCAATGTCAAAGTGTGGCTTAAAAAGTGCATGATGGCGTAAAAATCCCGGATTATTCACAATTGACCAAGGCTGTAAGTCGAGGATAATCATTTCAAATATAGATCTATGAAACTTAAGACCTTCTTCGGAATTTGAATCAATTTTTGAGATATTGTCAACCCAGCCAGGCATTGTAAATTGCAGCATTTCAGTCCTCTGGCGTTTTGATCTGATGTCAAATAAAGGTATTGTTCTTTTTTTAATTGTAAGACGCTCAAGCTGATCTGAAGTTGGTATATTTTCAGGATTGTCGGTAGTTGTGAGTATCGCTTTTTCAGTTAGGAGATTTTTTAGAGTAAGCTGTGGATGCCGACTTCTTAAATGTGATGAAAGTCCGCTAAGTGATTGAAGTTTTGGATTGTGGGATCCACGAGATATTTTCAAATTGCAGATATTGCAAGTTGCGTATTTGGAATCACTGGCTGTTACGGTAAAATGATTCCACAAATAGCTTTTCTTTCGATTATTTTCCATTGTAAAATTTAGCACTGAGAAACTTTGATTAAATTATTGATTTTGGTTACTTAACTTAAATGTTAACTTATTTAAAGAATGATTTGAGAATAGTAACTTGAATCAATTATGTAACGTGACTTCAATTAAAATTTCTCAAATTGTTATAGTTAAAAATTGATTTACTAACAAACGATTAAAATTAGGAAATCGTCATGATCCCACTCTAAATTAAAAAAAAGTTATCTAGACTTTAAAAAAAATCTTATAAAAGTTTCGGTTCATTTCAGTTGTGGTTTGAACCGAAATTTCGGCCGAAACAGGAAAAGTAAAAAATTGCTGTCGCAGAAATTTCGGTTTCGGCTTCGGCCGAAACTTCGGCCGAAGCCGAAAGTTTCCGTTCACTAGTTATCAGTGTTACAAAGCAATAGCTGCAAGTAAACTCGAACAGATGTTAGTGTTGTATGGTTCACTCTAACCATACATTTTTTGTTTTTCTCAATATTTCGCGCTTTTGGGGATTTATAGACCATTTTGTGAGCAAAAAGCTTTTGGGGTTAATTGGCACAATGATCGCGGAGCTAGTTGGCAACATGGGCCAACTTACAATTTTTTGCATTGGTCGTAAATTCACTTAAGTTATATAACACTGCAGATCTACGAAATTATAAAAGATAAGTAGACAGGCCTGTAAATTCTAAAAACGTTACAAAAAGCGCTGTTGATGCTATTTTTATAGAAGGAAAATTTATTCGATTAACTTAAGGGCAACAAAAGTTAAGGTAAAAAAATTATTGGCTAAAAATTATCAAGAGTTTTCATAAAAAAAGATGCACTTTTATTATTTTGTTTTTGGAGGCGCTTTTCGTGCCACCAATATTTTTTTTATATAATGTTTGACACTTGAACATGGTGCTTTTTTGACGCTTGCCAAATTCATATTCTTTTGAATTGCAGTTTGTTATCTTCAAAAAAGTTCATCCAGAAATGTACAGAATTCAAAAACTAAAACTGTAGCAAAGTAGCCACGGTCTCCCCAAAACAAGTAAATGATTAAGTATATTTTGTGCGTTTACGAAAACAGAGTTTACAACCCAGACAACAGTCACGTTTGTAATGTTATATGCCGGGTTTTTTTTCGTTTATGAATGAACTTCTATATCTAGGTGCACTGCACTGGGGTAAATAATTTTGGTCAAAGATATTAATGTTAATATTAAAAAAATATACTATAAAGATTAATAAATTTTATAGTTAACAATCGTTTACATAATATTTAAATCACTAATTAATTCTGATTTGTTTTGTTAAAAGAACAACATAAACAAAAGACTTTAACATATATTTTGCTTTCATCAACGTGACCTCCTTCAGCATGTATAACAATCTTACATAGTTTGACATTCTAGACACCAAGTTTTTCATCGTTTTGCAGTTTAAATTTTTCCAGTATCCGCCAAACACTTCCAGAGACTTTGTATATTTGTTACAGCCATCGTGCGTACTTTTCTGTCTTGCTCATTCACAATTTCTCAATAAAATTGAGTTTAAGTGACTGTGGAGGACATATCATAATTCTGAGGGTTTTTGAGTCTGTTTTGTTTTTAAATAATTAAGACACAATTTAGATACGTGTTTAGGGTCATTGTCTTATCGGAAAATAAACCCTTGAACAATGTTTCTAATACCAGATAGCACTGTGTGATGAGGTAAAATATTGTGATATGAGTTTTTGTCCATAGTATATGGTATTTTTACCAAACCCCCTACCTTTCCTCCTCCAAAGCTACCCCAAATTGTCACATTGCCTCAATCATGTTTCACCGTATAATTTAAACAGTTATTATTCACAAGTTCAATTTTTAATCTTCTCGCAATATTTTCATGAGTATAACCTTGTTCAATATTTTCATATGTATAACCTTGTTCAATATTTTCATGAGTATAACCTTGTTCAGATAAAATTTAAAATTTACTATGCAATTCAATTGAATATCGACGTCTTTTTTTCATTTTTCTTATAATATTTATGAAGTAGCACTGTAACCCTGTAACACTGCAGTTGAGAAATTATTATTTGAATTAAATATAAAATTCTATGAAATTAAAAAAGCAATTGAAAAAATCATTCTATTAATTGAAATTATCAATACTAACAAATAAATGGACTAAAATAACAAAACTTGATAAAGAATTAAAAAGACTGAAAAAAGTTTCAATTTCAGTCAATACAGCACGTTTTTTGTTTTAAAACAAAAAAAATATGAATAATATTAATTATACGAAAATAAATAATAAAATAACAATATAACTATAAATATATACTTTTGATAATAAATATATACTTTTTTAGACATACAAACCTAATTTTGAAATGTAATTAATAAAAATATATATTTGATAGATTCTGAACAAAAAATCGATGACATCAAATTGACAAAATCAAAATCTGATGTGATTGTGATCTGCAAAACAAACTTCGTGAAAGGAGTTTGAAACCAATATCTTTGAAAAATTGATGGAAAATGTTTCACGTTTCATGTAAAGTGGTCATCAAAGCGAAAAGGAACATTTTTTTGAAGAAGAGAGCATTTAAATCAAACTTTTTTTTTTTTTTAAACTTTTCTCAAAATATTATGAGAGAGTTTAAACTTTTGTTGTGGATTTGTGAGGTAGTGTGTATATCTTCATAAAATAACAATTATAATAATATATATAACAATAAAGTAACGAAATTTGTTAAATTATTCACCAGTTTTAGATAATCAGCAACTGTTTGTGTATCACACACATTTTTGTGTGGTACATATTGTATAAAAATTTGTGTATCACACACATGTTTGTGTGGTACATATTGTATGAATCTCAATAAAGTCTAAAATACTTAAAATATAGAATTATCCAGAAAAAATAGAACAACGACGCAAAAACGAATAAATATTTACCAATCCAAAAGTAATTTAATTCTAAAATATCAATAACAATAGCAATAATAATAGCAATAATAATAGCAATGATAATAGCAATGATAATAGACAAAATAGGAAGTCATTAATAACAAAATTTTAAGGAAAGTAATTGGTCTTTCTTCTAGACTAGAATTCTCATCTTTTAAAAAAGTTTACGAAACTTTATCAACCAATTGATGAAGATAAATATGAATTTCTAGAAAAAGTGAATTTTAGAATCCATTCATAATTTATTTGACAATTAAACATAACTTACGCAAATTTAATTTTTAGTACAATTAGTTATGTTTGCTTGTACTAAAAATAATAGTTGCGAAAAAAAAGATACAAAATTTTCAACTTTGTGAAGACTATTTGGAATTGTTGAACTTGATAATTATTTTTCTCGGTGGTTACAGATAGCATTAGATTAACAGCTTCTGCAAGACTTTTTCTTGCGAGGTGCCAAAAAAATTTCACCCCCTCAGAGTTTTGATACTAGAGGCCTTTATAATTCCTAAAATTAAAAAATCAAGTTATGTTTTTTTGAATATTTTATATTTACTTGAATACTTTCATACTTATTTGAGTGTAATCATATACAAATACGGCTTTTATTATAAATACGTAGCTTTTTTAAACATCGTCTTTGGTTTTATTTCCTATTCTGCTAAATTACCACGTTTGCAACATGAAACTCTTTTTGTACGTTCTCTAGGAGAAAGGGCTCACCGCTGTTCCTCCTATATTAGAAATTTGTTTCTTGGAGGTTTAAGTCGGCCTATAATTCAAAATGGTAAATATTTTTTGTTATGTTTTAAAAGCTAAATATTCTTTTTTGCATCTTTTTTCTATAGTCCTAGAATCTTATACCGATTTAGTTGCTTTCTTGCCACTTCCTTTCTTATACCGCTGTCATGTTTCTTATATGGAACTTATATGGATTTCTTTTACTGAACTGTTTTTGGAGTGTATTAACCATTTTTATTAGTCATTAGTAAGTATCTTATCTTAAGATAATCAATTAGTATTTCTTCTGAAATTTGTAACTTAGAAAAGTTGTATTGTATTTTAATTTGCAATTATTTACAATATTAGTGTTAGATGTGTACAAAACAATTCAAAGCATATATGATACCAAATATTTTTTAACTCTTTAGTCTGCACTTAAAGAAAAACAAGTTGAAGAAGAAGCTCAAGTTCATCGCATTCGAATTACATTAACAAGCAGAAATGTGAAGAGTTTAGAAAAAGTCTGTGCTGAATTAATTCGTGGAGCAAAAGACAAAAAGCTTTTGGTTAAAGGACCAGTCAGAATGCCAACAAAAGTTCTTCGCATAACATCAAGAAAAACACCTTGTGGTGAGGGTTCCAAAACATGGTCACGTTATGAAATGAGAATCCATAAACGCTTAATTGATTTGCACAGTCCTGCAGAAGTTGTGAAGCAAATCACCTCAGTGAGCATTGAACCAGGAGTAGAAGTTGAAGTCACTATTGCAGATAGTTAAACTAATGTTCTAGTTATGACAGATACATTAAATTTAATAAAGCTGTTTTTTGGTTTGATTCGATTATTAGAACATTAAAAAGTTGCTTTTCTTCTAGAAAAACTGTTCTTTATGTTAATAATTAACAGTTTGATTTGAGAAGCAATAAAAAGTTCTAGTAAACTTGCAGCCCATGATACCCTCTCTCTCAAGAAAGAAAAAGTTAAGTTCCCCTGAGTATTAGTTCCCAACCTGTTGAAATTAAGCAAAAAATGAATGCTCCTATTTCTAAAAGCAGACCATGGCTAAAATATCTTGAAAATGGCATACTTTTTCAAATTTTTGTTTTCATTTCAAAAAGTAGGATTTTTAAAGAATGGTGTGAGGAATCTTACTTTTTTTTATTGTGCTAAGTTATCAAAAAATTAATTTGTCTCTATTATGAAGTATGCTCCCATATTCAATTAAGAGCACTATCTACCAGTATCATCCATCACAATTGGAAAATTTAATCCAATTTTTAAAAGCACAATTACTGATAATGAGGATTGGAAAAGTAGAAACTACTCTGTAGTTTGAGCAATCTATGTATTTTTAAAGCTTTAAACTTTAGAAAGAGATCGATGTTTATCATATTCTGACTGGATTTTTGAAAAATGCCAACTTTAAAACTGCGTTTCTCTATAAGTCGACTTTAAAAGATGTATTTGTCATCTTAAAAATGACAAATTCCCTCGTTGATTAGAATACATTTTTGAGAAATTCAACTTAATTTTTTTTGAAGTTCCTTGTTTCGATTAGCTTTTAATGGTTTTTTCTACTAATTAGAAAAAGGGAACAATTTCAATCGTATACTTCTAAAATACTTGATGCAATTTTTGAAAATAAGACTTAGAAAAAGTCGGCCCTATTTAGGAAACGAAGCTTTGAAAAAACTAAACTTTCTTCAAAAAATGACAGGCTTATGAATAAATTCGACTATTTGAAAGTCAAAACTAAAAATTGACTTTTTCAAAAATCTGAAGTCGGAATATAAACTCACTTTAACAGAGAAGTACTTAACAATGTCGACATAGTAGCCCAGTGCAAACTATGCAACACTATACTAATGATTGTAAAGGGACGTAAC
Organism: Hydra viridissima; assembly: GCF_058129835.1. Lineage (NCBI taxonomy): Eukaryota > Metazoa > Cnidaria > Hydrozoa > Anthoathecata > Hydridae > Hydra > Hydra viridissima. The sequence goes on along the minus strand of NW_028324399.1, from coordinate 22,942 downwards.
TCACATAGGCGCCGAGTCCACGGGGGCAACAGGGGCAGTGCCCGCCCCTGGAAATTTATACTAATAATATATTATCACGGATTATCATGAGGGCAAGAGTATCTATTCGCCTCCGTAATAATCCGTGATAATATACTATTGGTATAATTGTCCGGGGGGGGGGGGGCACTGCCCATGTTGCCCCCGTGGACTCGGCGCCTATGGTGGCTCATTAAATACCATTTGCGAAATATTCTTCCTCTCAAAGCTGCAGAATTGACAAAGAAAATTACGGCAAATTAACGCCAATTTCAATAAGATTCTGCGGAGCTCCTTGAATCCGAATCTGTAAACAATAAAGTTAAAGAAAACCAAGGTGAAGTTAACCCAGGTAAAAATTTTTTTTTTATTTAACTTTTTTTCTTTTCTTTTTCAAAATAAGCAGCGAGTTTGCATACAGCCTTTGATAAAATTTTTTTGAGAAACTGATATCGTACAATTCAATAACGCAGGGGTTCTCAACCTATTTTTTTCCAGCACCCCCTTTAAGATTTAACAGAAAACAGTAGCCCCCTAGCAAATATTGAATATATTTTTTAAAAAAACATTAAAAGTACTGATTTTCAATTTAAAAAAATAATAATTTATTTTATCTATACGTTAGGTTAGTGTGATGGTTGTTGTTGCTTTTTAACACACAGTTTTTCTATTCTTGGTTTTGTCTTTGATTGTGCAAGCCTCATATCATAATCAATGTTCAATACACTTCTTTGTTTTATCTTTAACTTAAGCATTGTGGAAAATCCACATTCACACCTGTAAGTTGATGCAAATGGCAATAGCACTGGCATTACCATTTCAGATAACATTTGGTAACTGGCACTATTTTTTGACCAGAATGCAACTAGATTCTCCTTTTCGATCATCAATCTTGCAGATGTATCTTCCTGCAACTGCATTAACTGTGTCTGTGCAGCATATTTTTTATCTGGAATGCATGTCACCGGAGCATTCAATGGATCTTTGACCAATATTGCTATTTCATTTGACAGCTCTGGAAAATGGTTATTGAATTCAGATGCCAACTGCTTCCAATGTTTAGTAATCATTTCTTTAATTTCTGAAGGTAGCATCACATCACCATTGTCCAATACATCTGAACATTTTGAAAACATTGCAACATTTTTTAACTTTACCTTTCTGTGCTAATTTGCCTATTTTCAGATGGAAGCTTTAATTGTGTCTCTAAAATCAATGATATTGGTTTCTCTATCCTGCAGTTGCAAATAAGGATGATTCAGTTCAGAAAATATGCTAGTTAAATATCCAACACCAGACCAATCAATAATGAAACAAAGTCATGTGATGTGTACGCTTCTTATTACTGATTGATCTGGTTTTCATAATAATCTTAAGTTCAACACTTTATTTTTTGTAATAATATTATTATAAACTATACTGCATATTTAAAAAGTTATATCAAGTGCAAGAAGTAAATGACCCCCTTATAGATAAAATGGAATACTTTCATGACCCCCCTAGAAAAGCTATATGACCCCTTTGGGGGTCACGACCCCCAGGTTGAGAACCCCTGCAATAATGCATCGAAGTGTTTAATAACACACCCAAAATGGAAGACTTCTTTTAAAAAACAACAGAATTGTAAAAAAATTTAATAAGGAAATTCACACTTTTTTAAGGATATTCTATTTTAACATTTTTATATTTTTTGCATATACTTTTACATCTGTCCTTGGCAGTGAAATAATATAGCATGGATTACTTTTTATTTAATTTTAAAACTATTATTCTTTAAAGCTATGTGTTTATGACTTTTTCAACTATCTTTACATTCTAAGCTTTACATTCTAAGCACAAAGAGATTCTTTGCAAGGAAATTTTTGAAATTTTGACAAATAAAATTTCTCTAACAAAAAAAAATTCTTTAACTGGTTATCTAAATCTTCAGGTTAATAAGGTTTTGCAATTACAGTTGTGTGCAAGAAGGCAAATTTGTTTCCAGATTCCATTAGTTGAAAAAAATGGAAGAAAGTCTTGATAAAAATATAATTAACCTTCAAAAAATATTGCATATATTTTATGTTTACTTCTATTAAAGTTTTATCTGTACTAATTATTTAAACTTTTCATATTGCATAAGTAGATAAAAATCTCAAGTACAGGTCGACCGTTTTTTACATTTTGATCAAGCTTGTGAACAAACGAATTGTCGAAAAAATGATCTAATTAAATTCCACATTTAGTATATCCGAGTTAGCATATGAGTTTTCGGGCTTTAGGAACAGGACCTGCTCTAAGTATAGTTAAAGATTTAACTTACACCTCTAAATAGCGAGTCAATAATAAACTTTAATAATTATTTAAATAAATGTTGAACATTAAGTCTTTCAGTTTACGATCTTAAAATTTTTCCTCCTTCAGCTTTGACCATTTCCTTCAGGCGAGGCGTGAACTTCTTGTAGGTGTTTTTGATGTACTCGGTGGAGACGTCATTTCATGACTTCCTAATAATTCAATGAAGATCATTCAGGTTAGGATGTTGTTTGTAGCAAGGTTAGGATGTTGTTTTCATTCAGGTTAGAATGTTGTTTGTAGCAAGACCAGGTCTGAACTTGAACCCATATTCTGAAGTCCAGAGGATTCAAGTCTGGTGAGCAAGGGGACCACAATTCTTTATCGCAGAAGATGATGTTCTCTCGTAACCAGTTTGGGACTGAGTTTGCTGTATGTCAGGGGGTTCCATTTTGCATCAGAACATAACTTTGGTCATCCCCAAAGTTGGCTTGAACCCAAGGAAAGATACCAAACATATTGTCCAAGTACTACTTAGCCCCCATTCTGATACAAGAATGCAGAAATATAAGCGGCATTTTGAAACCATCAGAAGCAACGAAGCCAAATACCATTAAATGGCTAGGGTGCTTTGTTTGGCTAACGGATTTTATGTCATCTGGGAGTTCCTCAACTTTTAAAGTAAAGATGTATCTGTTTGTGTGCTGTTGTGGACTTGATCTACTATGGAATACTTTTTATCAGAAAAAGTATTTCATAGTAGATCAAGTCCAGAGTTACCGGTGTTTTTTTCTTGAGAATCCATAGTAGCTTCTTACTTTTTTGAAGCGTCAATACTTTAAGACGCTGAATTTTTGTTATCTGGCTTTAGATTTGGGTTTGAGGCGATTGTGGACAATTCTCCTAATGGTCTTTTCTCATCTATTCATCTTTAACCCTAGCCACAAAAGCTTTATTGACAACAGAGCATTTTTTATTGATTCTTGGCTACATGATCTAATTGCCAAAAAGTAAAAAATACTTTTTTTTTACACCAAAATGATCTAAATGTCCATGCTAGTCCACTGCAAAGAGATCTAACTCCAGAAACTGCTTCTTTATCGTCGAAAAAAACATTAACAGATGGAGCTATCTGTATGTTCACGCATGTCATTTTCTCTAATTGATCAAAGTCCATTCGCGCCATTATAATTATTAGGCATGCATTGTTTTTATTATACAATTTATTAGTCAGTTTGTTGATTCAATTAGTTATCATTCTTATCATTCAACTTATTATTTATATTTCACGCTTTGCTTCGTGATCTTATTTGCCATTGAAAATTTAAAAAACAAACGTAAGAGAAAAATATAAAGTGAAAAAAGAATAAGCGATAATGTGTACGAGAGCAGTAAAACAAACAAAAAGATATCAAAAAAAACCTTACTACAGACGGGGTATGTAGCATTACTTTTTGTAAACTTGTCATTAATATTTTTTACCTATTTGTTTGGTGTTCTCGTTTGATTTTACGTTTTCATTTTTTTCTTTTTTTTTTTTTTTAAATGTCAACTTTGTAAGTGTAAGTTGCACATGAAAAAAAAGCTCTTCGATATTTTTTACAAAGTTCGAAATCAATGAACAGGGAAGCTTTTTAATAGGACAAATGCAAATCCTACCTGTCCAAAGATGTCGACATAGGAATTATAATGACCAAACGATTAGAAACACTGCCTTGGCAACATTTTTTGATGCATCTAAGTTGTAAATAGGCCAGGTTGCCTGGTTTAAGTGACAAAAGACTGTCCAGGAATCGAATATTTTAAGAAAAACTTTAGTACACTATTACCATTTCAAGTATGTCGAGTTTTTAAACGAGAAGTACAAATTGAAAAAATTATGAATGCAGAAATTGAACGTCTTTCGGGTGTGGTACCAACTAAAGAGACAAAGACGAAGGACCTCCAAACCAAGATGCGATATTTGGATGAAGAAAACAGATTGTATTTTGAAAAAACTTTAGATACCTAAACTGTTGGATTTAGATCATTTCGTGTTAACTAAATATGGATATAGATCATTTCTGTCTTTTTTTATTTTTAAAATATTTTCTATATTATCTTAAATATTTTTTCAGAATATGATTAATCTCACACTTCTTGTCTAATAAAAATTTATTTAATAAAAATGTAATTTTTTTATGAAAATTTTTTTTTTTTTTTTTTTTTTTTTAATTTCCCCATAAAGAAAAGTTTTGGCATATAAATCACTTGGTCCCGCAACGCCTCAATTCTTTTAAACTGTCATTTATACCATTTTACCGACCATTGAACTTCCGATTGACTAAGTGTTTAGCCAGCAGTTAGTCAGAGTGACATTCCTCATAGGTTTCGTGACACGTTAAGAAATTTTGCTCGACGCGTTATTAGATTGACTAAAATTTTTATTTAGTTAAGATACAAATTCTAAAATTAAAAAATAACATGTGGTTGTAAACTCTTGTTCTGTTTTAAAAATTTAGAAAGAGAATTAAAGCCAGTTCTAATTACGTAACGGAAAAACTTATAGTTTTTAATTATTTTGTTTTTTGTTTGTTTTACCCGATTTTAAACTAACAAAACCTCAGAATCTAAGTTTAATTTTTTGCTTTAAGTATACGAAAGTTCAGATACTTTTATGCGTGATCAATAAGTGATTTGTCTCAAATGATCTTTGATAGAATCAATTTAAGTGTATGCTGTATGCTAGAGATTACTGGCTTCAGTTCAATAAGGGAATATTATATAATTTTCGTGTATAAAATGGTTTTATACATTTTTAAATCAATCCTTGGAAATTATTTTCTTTCAAAGATATACAGTGAAATATAAGATACAAAAAAAATATAAGTTTTATAAACAGTGGTATTAAGATTTTTTTTGTATTAACATGCAAAACAAAATATTTTATATAATTATATAATACTTTATTTTGTATGCTAAAAAATTGCATATTCATATTAAATTAGATATAAAGTTTTTAGTAGGGCTAGATTGTATGGCTCGGAGTGCTAAAGATCTTAGAAATATTATTAATATATCCAGGCTTTCTCTTCGAAATGAAACTAGTTCTGATGAAATAAGTGAAAATGATGAAATAAATGAAAATGATCAATCCAATAATTCTACCACACTTGGTAGATATTTGTTATCCCGACCAAGTTCAGCTCTAAGTGAAAGTAGTTTTTCCACTCTGTCATTTCGCCAAAGACCTGGCACAGCTTACAAAAAAAGAACTGCTGATTGTCATTTTTTTAATAGACCAAGTACTGCTCCAGCTAATCAAGTTGTTAAATGTATAACAATTAATCAAAATGCATGTAAACCTTGTTCAAAATTACATGATACTTTACCAGATTGGAAAAATAAAAATAATGAAGATAATTTTGATGATATTTTAAAATTTGTGGATGGAAGTATTGTTAACAGTTGGTTGGAGGAATTGAATTCAAGTCTGGAAGATTTAGTAGTGTTTTTTAAGACAAATGATAATTTTGTTGAGTTTTCTGAATTCTTTTTAAATAAACTATCAAAAAACCAACTTAATAAGCTACTTGATTTAGAATTTTCCATTTTAGTTGATCAGTTCAAGTATGCTTTCCATGCAGGATTTGAGGGTGGACATTTAACAGAAAGTAACATTTTTGTACTTGCAAAAGCAGTTGTCAAAGAGTACCCCAAGAAGTTAAAAGGTAGCAAAGGATGTGAAGTATTATTGGATATTATATTAGTTTTTTGTAATGGCAAAAATGACAACTATAGGTCACTTCTTAAAAAAGTGGTTTGCAAAGTCAAAAGTAAACAAAATATACATTGGCTATTGGCCTTTCGTGCATTTAGCTTAATCAATTTGGCTAATGGTGTTATTACTTTTTTCAAAAAAGTACAATCAGTGTGTGATTCTGATATTATTAAGAATAACATTTGCACATCAAACTATCCTGTTAAAGATTGGATGATCCAAGCTGTGAAAAAGGGTTATAAGAATGTTTGTTTGTTTTTTTTAAGTCGACACAAGGAATATTCTTACAGCAGTATGCATGATGATAAGTCAAGGAACCTGTTGTTTATTGCAATTGCAGAGAGAAAAACAGAAATGGTGGAATTTTTACTTCCAGTATGATTAATTTTTAAAATTTTTAAACCTTAACTTTTAAAGCCTCTAAATCTTGAACCATTTTTTATACACATTTTAATCTTTTTAGTATCTTAGCATCTCTTGTTTAAATGAAGCAGCAGACAATGGAAACTCCCCTCTACATTATGCTGTAGGAATAGGAGATTGGGAGCTAACTCATTTACTTTTGAGAGTTGGTGCTAATGTTAATATTTCTAATTACCAATGTGAAGGTGCAACTGCACTTCATACTGCTGTCATGTTAGGTAAGTATCAACTGTATATAAAACTTAATCTTTCTACCTTTTAAATTTTAAAAGATTTAAAGTTAAATTTAGTACTGTTCAAAATATGTGCTTTACATTTTATTGTAATATTGGTGTAGCAAGTTCATCTTTTTCTTGTTTAAACAAGAAGTTGGTAATCACTAACCTATTAATTGTCCTTTATATACAAAAAGTCTCATAGCATAGTTCAGAAGAAATTTTTGCAGTTGTATTAAGAAGTTGAATATGGCTTTGATATTCTTTTTGCATCTTAAGTTTTGTGTTCAGTCTGTGGTCACTAAGTTTAGATGGTGATTGGTAAGAGAACCAATATGTCTTCAAATAAAGCTTTCAAGTTATAAAAAAAAATTGATTTCAGTTCAAATTGTAGTGCAAAATGACAGACTTGTGGATTAATTTTGAAGTAAGGAATGTCATGAAATAATGAGATAATTAACCATAGTAAAAATGGAAGATTTGACATTATTTTTAGATGCAAGCTGCAGTTAGACTTGGGTGTGTAGACACCTGTAGTTTTTTAATTGTGGAAAATTGAGTTTTAAGATTTTAACTCCTAAATTTTCCTTCAGCTACCATAAATAAAGTACTAATATCTAAATAAAATTTTGAAAGTGTAAATTGCTATTAACTTTATATAAGCCTATTTTTTTGTTATTGAAAATTGAGGTTAATTTTAGATTTAATGCAGCTGTATTATAAAGATAAAAGAAATCATTAAATTTTATGAGCTTACATAGTTTACTCAGTTTAACTGAACTTAAGTTTTGCACGTGTAAATAAAGCCTAAATATACATGCACATGCACACACATATGCAATTAAGTAGTAGAGTATCTTTATCTTATTTACAGTATGTAAAGGACTTTCATTTATATGGTTGCGTTTTTGTATAATATGAATAAAAATCTATGTATGTTATAGATGTTATGTCAAATGATGATTTATAAAAGAAAATTTTCTTCAGAATTTTAATTTTACTTCATCTTAAAAATTCATGCTTTTTCCTTCTTTTTCATATGTTCTTTACAAATAAAGTTAATAAAAAGGCCAAGACTTTTCAAGATAGGATACAAAACATCCACTTCTAGTAGGTGCAAAAAAATTTTATTCTTAACCTCATTTTCATGAGTATTTTTATTCTTAACCTCATTTTCATGAGTATTTTTATTCTTAACATCATTTTCATGAGTATTTTTGTAAGAGCATTTTGTATGTTGAACAAGTTTTTTTTGCTACATAATCAGTTACGAGAATTGCTTCTTCTGAGTTATTATTCAAAATCACTATTGATGTTATCACTATTCTTATTCTAGGTTCAGTAATTATTACTAGTAATAATTACTAAACCTAGAATAAGAAATCTGACCTTTTGTTTTGCAATAATTTTTTAATTTTTTTAAATGTAGCAATCAATCTGAAGTTTCTTCTATAAATTGTGTATATAAGAAACAACATTTTTAATTAGACTTAATCTTTATGAAGATGAATTGGCTTACCCTTATATATTGGCTTACCAGGGGAAAATTGGCTTACCCTTATACTTTAACATATATTTACATTTATTTTCTAAAACTTCTGGAATGTAACTTTCATTAAAAAAAATAAAAAATCTGACAAATCTTTTAAAGATATTTTTTGGCATCAACTTGACAAAAATCAACCCTCCAGCACCTGTGATTTGAGCATATGATACTAAATTAAAAGTTATAACACAATAGGTTAAAACACAAAACTTGAATGAGAAAAAACCTGCTGGTATTACATATCGGGCCATTTGTTGTAGTATTTTATCAAAAATGACATTAAAAAACCTTTTTTTACCTTAAGTTTTATTGTCGTATAAATTTGCATTGTGTTCTCATTTGTAATATAAATTTACATCGTGTCATACAGGTTGAGTTAACTTAACCTGTATGACACGATGTAAATTTATATTACAAATATACGTAGGCATTAATGTTCATGACCATATAAATGAAAATCTTTTGTACTTTATGTACAAGATAAATTTAATGTTTGACTGTATGCTTGTTTTTTTTTGTTAGTCGATGAAAAATTTTTTATTTACTCTTCAATGGCTTATTTAGATTTTCTTACTTTTCATTGTTCTTACCTCCTTTGTGATAAAATTACCAGGCATGATCAAAATTTAAAAGTTAAGTTTCAATCCATTTAAACTCAAAAATTCAAAGTATTCAAACTTTTGAATAATTTGGCGCTGCCTTTTCTTTTGTCAAGCGCTTATAATGCTTATAATGTAATGTTTTTTTTGCCAGATTTAATGTCCACTTATTTGAAGATGTAATCCCCATATAATCATTTTTTTTTATTTTATAATTTTTATCTAAATGTAGTTATAATGATTAAATTAAGATTTAAGGTTTTAACGCCGTAGATTTAAGGTTTAATGCCCAACAACGGTATTTGACGCCCAACTACCGTATTTGGAATAAAATTAAAAGATAAATCCTTTCAAAAAACAAGCCTCAGTTTGTCATCTTTAGTTAGCAAAAACAATAATTTCACGACGTCTTGAAAAAATCCCTAAAATGTTCTACATAATAAAAAATATATATTTCAGACTTTGTTTTTATAGAGAAAAGTATTAAATAGAATTTTAAAAAGAAATCCTGGAAAACGTCGCGTTTTCTAAAAAGCCTTAATTCGAAGATCGAAATCAATTTCGAAAAGTATTGGAATTAAAATTTATTTTAAAAAAATTAAAATTAAAAAAAATTTAAATGTACAAAAAAAAAAAAAAAAAGGTTGAAATTAAGAGAATGAATCTTAGGTTAATGAGGTAATAGAATTTATTTTGCTTATTTTTTTTTTCGGAAATATTTTACGTGAATTAAAAGTTTATTTATTACATTAGTAAGTTTTTTATTACATTAGTAAGTTTACAGCATCATTAAGTTATAAATATTTTTAAAACTAATCTAAAGTTTTGTTTTAGGCAATCTTGAAATTGTTGAATTACTATTACGATATGGTGCAGATAAATCGCTAAGAATGGGTATCCCACCAACTATCACATCGTATTCTTTAGCATGTGAACTGAATCACGTGAAAATAAAAGAGCTTTTAAAAGAGAAAAAGTGACCTTTTTTTTTTTTATCTTTCTTTTACATTTTGAAAGTGGATGCAAAGACGAACAATAAGTTCCTGGTTTGTATAATTAGAGATCAATGTTCTCAGCCAGTAACACTATAAAATTTAATTAATTTAATAGATATAATTTATATTTTTTCCTAAAGGAGTTTAGATTTGTAAAATAATTGAATGTTCTCTTTCAAGTCAAAAGGCTTCTAAGATTTAAAACTAAAGCAGCACTTATTAAATTGCTAACTATTAATACGCCAACGATCTGCATTTTTACTTTTGTCTCATTTCAACTATGCTTATCAAAAGCTTGATAATCGTTTTCCGCAGGATTACAAGCCAATATATGAAAATAAAAATGGGAAGAATTCAAATATTGATTAATGCAGGGACGTTCAACCTTTTTCCTACTGAGTCAAATCATAAAATATTCAAAGCTTTTTTAATATAAAATTTTGATAAGTTCAAATTAAGAATGATTCTTTATTAATGTTAAACAAATATAAACCTGGAGTAGTGAATATTGACGTTTTTTGATAAACGAAATTTAACTGATACAGTTTCAGATAATTTTTTATTTTCGATGTTTTTCTGATCTAGTCATCTTTATTCCAGTAATTCTTAATTGTGTCAAGTTTTTATTTGTTTAACCCATATTTTTTACAGTAACCGAGAGATTCTGAGCGGCATAACTCATAATTTGTTGCAATTGCAGTTTTCTTAAATTACCCTTAATTTTAAGATATAATCCTTACATAACAGCGCCACATAAAGATATTTTCTTATTTGAACACAAAACTTTAAAAAAATTCAAAAAAAAAAAAAAGTTTTACTTAAAGCTATTGGCTTCTCCGAATTTTAGAGTATCGTTCTATCCTAAATTTTATCTTTATAGTACTATCCCCAGGAAAAAAGAAAATGAATGCAGATTAAATAACTTTATTTAGCGCAGTAAGATAGTTTAATTGCACAGCGTAAATAAATAAATACATACATGGACACATGGATAACAAAATTTTTAATATACATAAAACATATATAAAAGAAAAATTTATAATAATTTACTATACAAAAGTTAACTCGTTAATGACTAGAGACATTGTTAATCAATATATTGCTGTTATTTTCCCGCTTTAAAATTGAAAATTTAAGATCAATGAAAGCTATAATATTACATTGAAGCAAATGGGGTTTTTAAATCACTTCTTTAATACTTCTTTTTTAAGTTTCTCAGCCAACGCCCGTCTGATTGCAATTTGCTTTTTTTCTTCGTCCGCCAGTTGTTTATTTATTTCACCGTTAACAGCATTATAGGCTGTTTTGGACGTGATTGGATGTTCGAATTGTGAGTTGGTGGTATAAAGAGTCAGTTGCTTTTTGCGTTGATCATTTCTCACGGCTAACAATCGGTCACGTTGCTGTTTTAAGTACAACTCCCGCTTTTTCATATCTTCATTAGATTTATCAGGCTAATAATATAATGCACATAAAAATACAGTGTTTTTTCAAGCAAAAATACCGTGATGTGACCTAACAAAGTCATATGCAGTAAGAAAGTCCTAATTTAACAAATGATAACTTTTGTATATTGTAAAATGAACATTTTAAGAAAATACTTTTGTTATTTTAACTAAATATTTTTGTTGAAACTTTTCCAAAATTGACTGGATTGGTGGAGGATTCGGCCAGTCAGAGTATTTGTTCTATTGAGATGTAATTAGTCAATATAAGCTGGTGCTATATTGAACATTGCGTCAAAAATTGTATGGTGAAGAATTAGGTTTTTTATTGTGAAAATCTTATTGTTAAAAATATATTTCGATTAACAATTGCACATAAACGTGGTAGGTTTGGAATCTGCATGTTAAAACAATCGATTTACACGTTAAAAACTAATACTTTTACGAAAAAAAGAAAATCCTAGCCTTACAAAAATAATTTAATTTTTTGTTTTAGGCCCAAAAAGATTTTACAAGCCATATTCACAACAAGATATGGATTAAGCATTGGATAAAATGAAAAAGAAGACCATGATAATTTATGCAGCCTTTAAATTTTTTAAAATACCGAAGACAACCCTTCAGCGAGCACAAGGTCGAGGAAAGAGTCAAATCGGGCGCCCAACAATTTTTGATAAAACCGTAGAGGTTAAAGTTAAGAATTGACTACTTGATATGGCCAATGTTGGTATGCCAGTCACAAAGAAACTTCTTCTTAAGGGTGTATCTATTTTAGCACATAGAATAAATCTTGACCAAAGAGTAATTGGCACTCGTTAGGCATGCAATTTTTACAAGAGACATTAACACTTTCGATTCAAAAGTTTCAGACACTTTCAAAACACAGAACACTTGTTTCCAAACAAGATATTTAAACGTAATTTAAAAAAACAACAGAGTATATAGATAAAAATGATTTATCGTCTGTGTTTGAGAATCCTAATCGAATTTGGAACCTTGATGAGTCATCTTTTGATCTGTGTCCATCAATTAAAAATGCAATTGGACAAAAAAACAAGCGATTGTTTAACATAAACAGTGATAAAGAGAATCTCTCAGTTATGATAACGGTAGATGTAAGTAATTTATTTGCACCACCTTTGGTTTTGTATCCATATGAACGGCGAATTCCACCAGAACTTGCAGCTTACTTTCCTAAAGATTAGGTTTTGGGTAAATCAGTCAAAGGTTACCAGATATCCCAAACATTTTACGATTATATATCTGGACCTTCCATTGAATTTTTAAGAAAGAATAATATCCCATTGCCAATTATTCTTTTTTTTTAAATGGCCAAAAATCACATTTGACCTTAGATTTGGGAAATTTTGCCGAGAAAATGGTATTATCATCATTTGTTTGCCACCTAGTTGCACCCATTTTCCACAACCATTGGACCAAGTTTACTTTCATGTTTCAGAAGACATTTGCACCGACGTAGTCATAGAATGGAGAATGCAAAACCTTGGAATTGTTCTACCAAAAAAAACATTTGCGCCCCCCTGCTCCAGACAGCAATTGCTAAAACACAGAAAAATCCAACTTTAATACCAAAATGGATTAAAATGCTGCGGTTTGTGTCCTTTTTTACTAGAAAATTTGGATCTAACAAAAATTCCATTAAGTGTAAAAGGAAATGTAATTCAAACGAATCCCAAAGAATCCCCCGAAAGTCCAGTTATAGCAGAACTATCAAGTCCAATTGATAAGCCAAAAATGATTTAGAAACTGATATGACACATGACCATGGCCGCCGAGAGGGGGGGGGGGGGAAGATTGCCGGGGCCCCGTGTGTGTACAAATCATTTTTTAAAATAATTTTTAAAAGATTTAAATAGTTTTGACTTCTAAAAGATTTAATTAACTTTTATTTTTAATTTTCAATGACCAGAGCACGCTTCTTTTGGTCCTGGGTATATAATTGATTGTAATGAGGGCCCCTTAAGAAAACTTCCCCGGGCCCGAAATTTCTCTCGTCTGCTATGCACATGACCAATAAAAATCTTTCAGAGCCCATCGTAATCTTATTTATTGGACAGGTGCAATAGAACAAGAAGCCTTATTTTTTTACTGTCAGAAGAAAATGGATAAAATAGAGGACGTTGATCCCACAACTCGAGAACAGAACGTGGTCCTAGAAATGCCATTAGAGGAAATTCCAGTAAGTGAAGTGAATTTTACACAGCCAGAATCTACAATTGAAATTAATGAGACAGTTTTAGCACCAGTTCAAGGACCTTTGAGAACGAATGAGTGTTTTCGAGTCAATTTGTTTGTCCAGAAAGATTTTAGAGCAAAAAAGTACCGAAACAAGCAACAAAAGTTTCATCAGTCATTATATTTGACGAATATATTGCTACTTTAGAGGAGAAAAAAAGAGCTAAAGAAGAATTAGAAAGACGGAGAATTAAGAAAAAGCAAGAAAGAGAGAGAGAGAAAAAAAGTTGAAAAAGAGTTTGACAAACAGGAAAGAAAGCAGATTCGGCTAGAAAATTTTAAAGAAAAATAAGAAAAACCAACTTAAGTCTAAAACTAAGTAAAATTATGCCTAGAAAAATGGAAATGAATTTTTAATTACATATAATGTGCAGAATTAATAAATCTGTCAGAAAAATAATTTCTTTAGTGTGTTAGTCATTTTAATATTCAAGAAATATATCTTTGGTCCCGGGACCAAAGATATAATACTAAACATTAGGACATTCTTTTTTAATTATTAGGACTTTCTTTTATTCCATACAAAATTCTAGTACTTTGTTTTTGTCATCACCTCGAACTACATTACAGCTTAAATGCTTAAATTAAGACTTTTTAGAATTTATTCACGCCTAAAATAGGGTAAAACTGAAAATTTATTTATTTTTCTACAATATTATCAAAAAGCAAGAAATTGAATTCATTATTTATTATCATTATTATTTATTTATTTGTATAAATTTGCTCTTATAAATGGAGATATCGAAAACTAGGACTTACTTACGTCACACCACGGTATCACCGGGTTATTTTAATTGAAAAAAAAAAGAAAAAAAAAAGCGAGAAAACTTACAATTACGTCAGATGGAACTTCTACAATAAGTTGAGCTTCTTGTTTTGCGCTAGCAATCCACTGACTTGCGGCACTTTCAGAAGTTTCACCTTTTTTAGGTTCGGGTTCAGGAAACTTTAAAGGAGTTTGTGGTGTCATTATTGGAAGCTTAGGTGTAAGATAAACTTTTTGGTTTGATGGAAGCTTAGATAATGAAGTTAACTTAGAAGAATCGTCAGATGATTGAGAAATGGGCGAATGAGAAGTTACTTGCGGAGATTTTTCAGGAACATTATGACTTAATTCTTTGAGCGAAAATTTCTAAAAAAAAAGTGTATAACTAAAATAAATAAAATGTAAACGAGATAACGCTAAAAATTTTGAAAACAAAATAAATTGAAATAAGCAAATTTTTAAATAAACAAAATTCTTTTCCTCTACCGAATCGTCAGCAATCTCATCATCATTTTCATTACTCACATCATTACGCTTATTATCATAATTTGAAACTAAGATATCTTCTCTAAAAGAAAAAAAAAAATTAATATATTATTGCGGAAGAATATATATACGTATATACATATATACAACAGCGTGCAAAAGTTTATAAAAAGCTAAATTTTTCAGGTTTATTCGCCATAAGTCTTTGACTTTTGACTAAAAATGAATCAAATTTTTAACAACTATTCTTATAATGTGACTATATAGTATGATTTATTGAAAAAAATGATAACTTGTAATGGAAGGAAGAAATTCAAATTTTATTTAAAACATAATCGTGCAAAAGTTTATAAACAATTCCATACCCCATTAAGAAAATTAAAATTTCATTAAGAAAAATGTATTTATATTAAAAATAATTTATTGGATATGATATTTAACTTAACTTGAATTTAAAAAATAATGGGAAAATCAAAATAATCGTCTAGAGAAAAATGTTCCTTATAAGCAAATTTCTGAGCTGGTGACTAAATAAACAATTAGCGTGCAAGTTAAGAGATATAGAAACTAAAAGATAATTACAGAACATCAAGACAGATCTTTGGTAAGAAAATCAAGACAAGATCCCCGCAAAAGTCCTGTCGAATTAAATAGCATTTTAAGCAATAAATATGTTGTTAAGTACAGCGTAGATATTACAAAATGTCACCTGCTTCAGCGTAATTTGTTTGGTCATCGTCCTGCCAAGAAATCATTAATATTATTAAGTAATCGCTCAGCCCAAATGAAATTTGCAAAAGATCATATGCATTGGACTTCAAAAGAATAGTCAAAAGTCTTATTCAGTGACGAATCAAAGTTTTGTATGTTTGATAGCAATGGTATCAAGTACATGAGACGTCTGAAAGATCAAAGACTTGCTCCTAAGTATTAAATGCCAACAGTTAAACCTAGTGTGGCAAATAATGGTTTGGGATCTTTCAGTTGTAATTCTAATGGTCCACTCCATCGCATCGATTATATTTAGATATAATCAAGAACGTTATGCTGCCACATGGAAAAGACAAAATGCTTCGTGGTTGGATTTTCCAGCAAGACAACGATCTAAAGCACCGTGCAAATTCTATCAAAAATTTTTTCAATTTGAAAGAAATTCTTATTTCGGACTGACCTTCTAAAAACCCAGATTTAAATCTGATAGAACATCTTTGGGAATATTTCGATCGTCAATTGAAAGGCGAAAAACCGACCAATAAAAATGATTTATTCCAGGTGCTTTGGGATTGTTTGGCAAATATCCCCACAGATGTTCTGATCAACTTTGTTGACTCTATACCTTGTTGTTGTTAAGCAATGTTAAAGCCTCGAGGTTATCAAACAAAATACTAATGTGCTGTGATATTGTGGAGGAATTAAAAATAGCACCTCTTTTATGAATTTTTTTCATTTGTTTATAAACTTTTGCACGATTATGTCTCAATAAAATTTGAATTTCTCCCTTCCGTTACAAGCTATCATTTTATTTGAGTAATTTATAGTATGTAGTCACATTATAGGAACAATTGTTGAAAATTTCATTTATTGAAAAATTTAGCTGTTTATAAACTTTTGCACGCTACTGTATATATATATATATATATATATATATATATATATATATATATATATATATATATATATCCTTTAAACAAATATATTTATATATATATTTATACTTTATACCAATCGTTTTGTAAAGTAAAATTGATAAAAATTTGGATAAGTATGTAATTTTCTTAAAAAACATTGAAAATTCAGAACTGATTTTTTTAACACTTACTAATTGCACGAGAGATTTCTGAAGAGATTTCCTGGCTTAACTAATTTGTAGGTAATTTAATCTTTATGAGACAAACTCTAAGAATTGACGTTAGGGTCAATATGACCAAATAATACGACCAAATAATATGACCAAATAATATGACCAAACAATATGACCAAATAATATGACCAAATAATATGACCGAATATTATGACCAAATAATATGACCAAATAGTATGACCAAATAATATGACCAAATAATATGACCAAATAATGACCAAATAGTATGACCAAATAATATGACCAAATAATATAGCTGAAATAACTTCAGTACCGTAAAAGTGTCTAACTTTGCACAAAATTTTGACTTATTTGCAATTCTCATCTATAAAAACCTGCTTTAAACTTCTTATTATATTAATGTAAACTTGCAAATCATTTATTTAGGATGTCTAAATTCTATTTTAATTGTTAAATTTATTTTTACAAATTAAGAAGTAGCTTTTCAAGATTGATTAAAAAATGTGCAAAGTTAACAAGGGGTCTGGGTAACTTTGCACAACTTAAAAAAAATTTGAATAGCTTTATGATATGTATGGGATTGGTGCAAAGTGACCTCTTTTTTCATACTTTCTGAAGGAAAAATAACTCAAAGGGTAGTTTAACAAAAAAAACAAAAG
Organism: Hydra viridissima; assembly: GCF_058129835.1. Classification (NCBI taxonomy): domain Eukaryota; kingdom Metazoa; phylum Cnidaria; class Hydrozoa; order Anthoathecata; family Hydridae; genus Hydra; species Hydra viridissima. The sequence continues at coordinate 5,678 of NW_028324399.1, read as the reverse complement.
ATTAATTCTAGCATTATTATGCTTAATAAAGAATATAACATGCTATGATAAAAGAAAAATGAGTACAACCTCATTAAAAACACAAAAAAGCTCATTTGTATCTTGGTAAACTTAAATAATTAAAGATTACTTTTAGATAAACTAAAATAATTAAAGATTTCCTTTTTTTGAATAAAAAATCAAAATTAACAAAACACAGTTTAAAAGCCCTATTTAAAGCCTAATTCTGGTACTTTGAAAAGTTTCCTAGTTTTGCTTATTTTTTCCTCTTTGCAATTTTCTTTGAGGCTAAATCACAACACTCATTAAATTTTTCTAGATCTTCAATGCTAACACTTTTGCCTGCAGGAACAGAAAGTTTCTTTTTTCGTTTATTAGTTCCTACAGATTCCAAAGATTTAAATTTGTCTTGTAAGAAAACCTTAAAGCTGTCTTCTAGAAATTCTTTATCATAAAATTCTCTTTCTCTAAATTTTGTAAGAAGTTCATTGACATTCACTGGATAGACACCGCACTTTTTAAAACCTGATTGTAAATTACTAGCCTGATTTGGCTCTACAGCAGACATTAACTTATTCAAAAGTTCTGGGAAATGTTGTTTGTCAAGAGATGTCTTTGTGCAGCCAACAGGTGAATCTTTATACTCTGTGATAATTTTACGCCAAGCTGTTTTCAAAGGTTTAAAGAAAGCTACATCTAGGGGTTGAGTTATATGTGTACTATTTGGTGGTAGACAAACAAACTTTATTTCATTTTCTCACAGGCTTCAATAACCTTTGGAGAGATGTGAGAGGATAGGTTATCGCCTAAGAGAACTTTAACCTCTAACTTCTTTTTCAAAGAAGGTAAAACTGTAGAAAAAAACCACTCTTTGAAAGCTACTCCATCAAACCACCCACTTTTAGTACTGAAGTATCTGGCTCCTTTAGGACCTCCAACACACCAAGTTGACCACAGATTAGTAGCCTTATAAACAACAAAAGGTGGTAAAATTTCACCTGTTGCATTACCTGAAATCATTATAGAAATACTTGTCTTAGAAGTGTTTCTTATATTTGTGGGGTATTTACTGCCTCTTTTTACCAAGCACTTTTTTAAGCCAGGGTCATCAGTTAGATTTGTTTCATTATAGTTGTATATGTTGCCTGGAGGAACATCTTGTATGGTTTTGGTAAGATGTTGAATATATTCTTTTAGAATTTCTTCATTAACATTTGCTCGTGATTTTTTTATGTTTGGCAAAAATTTATTTGTTAGTTCTGGATGTCTTTGTAAAAATGACTTGATTAAATCAGGCCCAGGAAAGACTTTATATTCTTTTACTTTTCTACCAGAACTATGGATATAATTGTACATAATATGACGAAAGTCGAAAATATGCTTCCTGTAATCATTCTTATTGCAGGAATTACTACAATGTGATAATGACAATTAACATCACATTTCTCACAGTGTCCATGTATAATTGCGGCCGGAGATATATTACTCATGCAAAAATCAATGTATTGCCTATTACTTTGGAGATACTAATCTTCAAAGATTCTTTTGCCTCTACTACTTCCACTTACTTGGGTTCCACAATAAATGCTTTAGATCATGAGGCTCGTGGTTTGTTTCTCTACTCGATTTTTCAAATTCTTCTTCAATACACTTAGAATAATTTCGTTCAGAGTATTTGCAATGTTAGTGGCTCCCTAATACTAATTTGCACCAAAATGTCTTTAAAGACTTGTTGTCTGTCTTATAAAACAATACCAGTGGATTTAAACCACTGGCATTGTTAAAAAACAGCCTGAATCTAGGTTGTTCATAAGATATGATCAGCTCAATGGTAATCATTATATAACGTGCTTTCAGCTCTGCTCTCAATTCACCATTAGCATGTTTTACTAAACATTTGGTTTTAACAAGACAGGTCTACTTGCTTTACAGCCCATGAAACAATTGATTGATTGCATAAACATTTTCATGAACAATTTATTTCTGATAGAGGGGGAAGGGGGGCTACATAAAGTCTAAAGTCTTTGCTCATATACCAACTTTTGAATTGAACAATTGAAGCATTGAAAAATGATATTACTTGTGTTATACAAAAGTTGGACTCTCAGAATAGACAAAATAAAACACAGCTGTGGCCAATATTTGAAAGAAGTCATCTTTAAAAATTAAATGCCAAGAGTGGTTCTACATAGTCATGATAAATATTGCCCAAATGATTTGAATTTTTATTGTTTTTTGGAAGTTAAAAAAAAAATACTCTAAATTTACCCACCCTTTTCCTTCACCCTTTTAAAATGAATATACCAAATTAAATATAACCAATTTACCTTTATGTTTTTAGTAAAACTTTTTATAAATTAGCCCATACCCAGCTACAATTAAGTGCACTGTTGCATTCACTAACCTTGCTCCAAAATCTTCCATTTTAGATAAGATTTTCTCCTTTGTCAGATTGAGTTCCATTTTATTTTCCTCATTGCTCTTATGAGATTTTTCGTATTCTAATAATGACTGTTGCATTACTGCTTTTAACATTTCTTCTTCTGACGAAATATTGTTGCTGGGTAATTTCTTAAGGGTTTTTCCTTAAAAATATTTTCAAATTAAAATAATTCAAAATAAAATAAACAGCATGTGCTATTTATTATCTTAATTTTCAAATATTTTTTACTAAATGGTTACCTTGATTTTGTTTACTAAAAATGTTTACCTTGATTTTGTTTGATTAAATTGAGAGCTTGAATTTGCAACTCCATATTTTTTTCTATCATCATCTTTTTGAAAACTTCAAAGTCTTCACCAGCCAGTAAATGATGAAGTACCATCTATAATTGATATATTTGAACATTCATTAAATTTAAAAAGTATACATTAAAAAACTCAAAGGCAGTCAAGCACAGTCAGACATATACATATGTATTCTGTGTTGATATATATAACCATACTGAAAATATACATATGTATTCTGTTTTAACATATAACCATATGCAAATCAATCCATCTATTGTGTAATTCTATAGTCACCTACTATTGTAATGAAGCAACTACAAATTTGGTATTTCCAATTTTATGTTTTTTAATCAGAACTTTGTAACTAACATGTTGGCTCTTGGGGCAACAAATTTCGATATTTATTATCAAATAATGGTTGTGTAATCCTCTTTTTAGTTAAAAGCTAAAATGTACAAGGAGTGTAACTAAACAACAAAAAAAATCATCACTCTATAAAAGTTTTTCTGTAAAGAGCTCAAAGTTGTTACCAGCTGTTAGCTATACCATCCCAGCCAACAACTAAAAATTTCTTAAGCCATTTCTGAATGGCTGAGCTGCCATTAAGGTTCAAGAATTTAGCAAGCCGTCAAATATTAACTGCACCAAGCCCAGGCACCAAAATTATGAACAAACACTTCATCAAAATAATAAAAAGAATAATCACAATATATGGTAACATAAGAGTATTGATTCATGCTTTCATTTAACTGAAACCATTAATTCACTTCAGATAAAATTGAATGCACTTAGGTTCACCCTTCACTATTTTATTTGAAAAATCTGATTTGTAGAACTAAACACTTCTTAGTTTTGCATGATTAAAAACTCATAATAGAAACTCTTTTTAAGTTGAAACAATAAGTCACACTATTACAGTTTTAGAAAAGTTTGTTAAACATGTGTTTGATATTTCCTTGGAGAACACATGCTATTACTTTTTGATTATATTAATAGTACAGCAAGTATGATTAAACTATCAAAACCATTTTAAAGAACTCATATAAATTTAATAGTTAATTCATTTAAATCCATCGATTTCTTTTAAATGTATTTAAAATCTGTAAAAAACCACAATAAAAACAAAAAAAAGCATTCAAAATCAACAAAATAATCAATGCCTACCATAAAAAAAATATCAAATTCTAATAACTATCTATCATCAATAAACCAATGTTATTAGCATGAGATGCATCTATCATCAAAAAAGCATTGTTATTAGCATGAAATACTGAGAAAAGGTTTTATTAAGGTTTAAAATACATGCTCTCTCCTGAATCTTTTAATTCTTAAATCTTGTTTTAAAGTAAACAAATACCTATTAATACATAGTAATTCTTTGGTATGTGCAAAAGAACAAACCACAAGCTTTCTGATATATGCAACTTTTGCTTTGTTCATTTGTTTATTTAAAGATTAATAGTGCTATTATGGTTACTAGGATTAGTATTGGTTTTTTTTGAGCCGAATGAATTGTTATTTTTATTGTCTGAAATTTAGTTTCCATAAATTTTGCTAAAATTGTTAAAAGTTTATACTTTTATTTAGTATATTGTAGAATTATTAATCAAAATGTTAAAATTAACTGAATTTGATAAAAATTAGTTTTGCTTCATCAAGGTTATAGCTATTGTCAGATAAAAGAAAAAACACTGGCAAAGATTGAAAAAAAGGTGGCACCTAAAATTTCATTAAAAAAATTACTGAAAACAGCTCTGTAAAAGTGTCAGGGTAGAAGTCATTGTTAAGTAATTTAGCTCAAGAAGAATTATAACCAGTAATACTAGGAGATAATGGACTGATGACACCACTTTGGATGGTAGTTTGTGCAACCTCTCTGAAAGCTTTTGTGCCAGTTTTTTAAAAACTGGCAAACAATCATATTTTTGAGAAAAAGAAAGATAGATCAGTCAGAGATAGTCATTTCCAGTTCATAAAAAAAAAGAATGTTGAAAAGATAAAATCTGCAGGAAAAAAGCATGTGAAAGCTGTTAAAAAGGTAAAAAAAATACAGAACTACAGTAAAACAGAGTATGGGAGCTACCAAAGAGAAAAAAACAATGTATATACCAAAAAATGCAGATTAGGGTCTTTGCTATAGATTTGAAACAGGGCACTGTGATATTAGTATCTTTTTTAAAAAATTAAAAATTAAGCTTGGGAAAAGCTGCATTCTTATGTAAAATTAAATTTTAATGTAGGTTTGTTTTAGACAACATTTTGATTGCAAAATATTGATACCTAAATTATCTGTTTTAGATATCAAGATATTTAAATAAATACACAGGTGCCTATAATATCATTCAGAGTGGTCAAAAAACAGAACATAAATATAGAAAATCTTCTATTTCATTTATCATTTCTTTTATGTTAGTTAGATACATTTCAATAATGCGTTTAATTTGGATATCTATTGCAACCAAGGCAAAGCTCTATTAAAAATACCTTCTTCCAATATGAATAGCCATATACAATAACACTAATCTAATACTAATGTTTTATGACTAAATGTCAAAACATAAAACTTTAAAAATCTCTGGTTCAATGTGACATAGTTACAGATTTAGAACTCATACAACTATCACTTTTTATTCTTGTCTTTCTGAAGTTAATTTGTAAAAAAATCACCTGAATTTCAGGCACACTTTGGGCTTGTGGTGATGTACATGCATGCAAAAACTGCTCTTCTGTTATCCCAACATCCTTCAAATAATCACCTAGTAGACTTTCAATCTTTCAAAAAAAAAAAAAATCAAATACTGATTATATGGCAATAAGGAAAAAAACTTTCATGAACATCCTTATTGCCATATAATTCTTGCTTTTAAAAAAAAAAAAATTATTTTTTTGTAAAAGTATGAGTAACATGGTAATCATTTTTAAGACCAAATTATGTGGCAACCATTTTT
>NW_028324398.1:0-29410 GCF_058129835.1 Hydra viridissima | reverse complement strand
TGTAGTCGTTGTTATAGTTGCAATGAGTGTTTGTTAATGTTCACAAACTTGGCATGTTTATAATCTATTTTATTTTATCAACACTCTCTGAGTCAGTGATGCTGATGCTGTTGTTGTTATTATGCTTGCAATAAGTGTTGTTAATGTTCACCCACTCTGCTTGTTTTGTTTGTGCCTTTGTTTTTGTTTATCAACACCCTTTGAGTCACTGATGCTGTTGCTGTTGGTGTTATTATAGTTGCAATGAGTGTTAATGTTCACCCACTTTGCTTGCTTTATTTGTTTGTTGCTTTTTTTTTTATCAACACCCTGCGAGTTAGTGATGCTGTTGCTGCTTTTGTCATTTTACTTGTATTTATAGTTGTTACTGTTTAGCCACTTTGCTTGTTTTTTAATCTGTTTTATTTTATCACCACTCTCTGAGTCAGTGATGATGTTGCTGATGCTGTTGTTGTTATTTTACTTGCAATGATAGCTGTTACTGTTCAGCCACTTTGCTTGTTTTTTTTTTGTTTTTGTTTTGTTTGTTTGTTTGTTTGTTTTTTTATATATCCTCTGAGTTAGTGATGCTGTTGTTGTTATTATGCTTTCAATGAGAGCTGTTACTGTTCACCCACTTTGTTTGTTTATAATCTGTTTTATTTTATCAACACTCTCTGAGTCAGTGATGCTGATGCTGATGCTGTTGTTGTTATTATGCTTGCAGTGAGAGTTGTTACTGTTCACCCACTTTGCTTGCTTATTGTCTATTTTATTTTGTCAACACTCTCTGAGTCAGTGATGCTGATGCTGATGCTGTTGTTGTTATTATGCTTGCAATGAGAGTTGTTACTGTTCACCCAATTTGCTTGTTTTGTTTTTTTATTTGTTTTTTTGTTTGTTTTTGTTTTGCTTGTTTTTTTTTATCAATACCCTCTGAGTCAGTGATGCTGTTGCTGTTGTTGTTGTTGTTGTTATAGTTGCAATGAGTGTTTGTTAATGTTCCCCCACTTGGCTTGTACTTTTGTTTTCTTTTTTGTTATGTCAACACTCTCTGAGTCAGTGATGCTGATGCTGTTGTTATTATGCTTGCAATGAGAGTTGTTACTGTTGTAGTTATGTCTGTCATTTGTCCTTGTTAGCAAGTTCTATTTGCCCTCTCTTGCCTTTTTTCAACACAGTTTCTTTCTTTGAGTCATATGGTTGCGAGATCCTCTCAAACTCCATCTCTTTATTTATTTGTTTCTTTTTTTTTTTTTTTTTTCTCATTCTCCTTCTCATAATAGCAATCACTGCTGCCACCATGCATGTAATGCTAGTTGCTCTCATTCTTTTTCATTTGCTAGTGGAAACTTTGTTTCTTCTTGTTGCTCTCTTTTCTTTCTTTTTTCTCTTTTGCAGAGGATTCGAAAAAACACAGCTCTTCCCTGCAGTTGTAAACATTCCAGGATTCCAGGATGCAGGCAGAAGAAAAACACTCTCACTAACTGTCTTCTTTTTTTTAGCATAAACCGTTGCAAACAAACACCTGAACATGTCTTCTTCACAAGAAAACAACACTGTTGTTGCCCCTTCTCCGAACTCTAAAGCGAAAAAAAAGAAAAGAAGGCAGTCACAAGAACAGAGAGACTTAAAGCTCAAAAACAAAGTCAGGGCCGCATTAGTTGCAGCGTGTGGCTCCGTAAACAGGGTTGTACCTTTCTATGGTACCAAGAAGAGGTACGCTGTTAGCTGTCCGATGCCTTTGTGCAAACATTCCTCCACAAGCATTAAAAGACACTTGACTAAAAAAGATCATTCTTGGACTTTGGATGAAGCTTCCATCTTTTACTCTGCAATGGTCAGGAAGTTTCAGCATGCTCGTCTCGAACGCAAGTCCGGCTGTCCAAAACCTTACCCCTGTTTGCAATGTTGGAAGTATTACGACCGACTGGACATACACTTGAAAGAGACTCATTTCTACGATTCCAAGACGATCAAACAAAAGATTGCAGAGGCAAAGCGATACGACAACGACAAGCTCTATGTCCCTCAATTTATTCGACCTGCCTTCTTTGGTATTAAGCCAGTAGCTGAACAAGCGTCTGCATCAGGCTCTGCATCCTCTGCTCCTGGGCCTTCCTCCTCTTTTTCTTCTCCGGTTCTTTCCTCTGATCCTCTTTTAAGCTTGCCCTCATCAGTTGCTGGTTCGTCCGAGGCTCCTTCTGCAAACCACTGCACCTCTGTAGAAAACAAAGAGCTGAACACCGAATCCGTCCTAGACTCTGATTTTAATTCCTTAAAGCACTTGGTTTCCAACTCCTCCGTCTTGACAGAAGATAAGAGACTCTTGTTTCAGCTGGACAAAGATGCTTTTCACTTTTATTACCAGTCAGCAGATGAGCTCTTCAGAGATTTTGAAAAGTGGCTTGTGGTAGCCAACAACAACACTTTGTCACAAGCAAAGATCTACAAAAATGCAGTTGTTGAAATATTGACATGTTGTGACAGCACGCTGACGCTGCACCCGAACGCTCTCACCAATTCCAACGTTTTGGAGGATAGATACTTTTCCATGCACTTTAAAAACATTCAGCTCAATTCCAAGCTGAGTGAACTTGACCAAACAAAAGCCATGTCTTGTCACACGTTGTACAACCGCCTTGTCTACCTTTGTCTCCTGTTTCGTTTCAGTGAAGCCAGGAATGTCTATTTCGGACTTTCTCATGAGGCCATCCGACGTTTGCGCTGCAAGGTGGAGGAGTTACAAAAAGTGCTGAGGCCCTTTCGTTCTTTGAGGAGGAGCCTTGTGAAAAGCAAAAAATGCATCAACATCATCAATGTCAGTTTGCTGAACGAATATGGCAAGTCTGCATACGTAAGACAGTTAGTGGAATCGATTAGAAAGCCGTCTCTTACACCGACTAGAGACAATGCTGTGTCTCTACGAAACCATCTTCTGCTCTCTGTCACTGTAATTAACAGTTTAAGAAAATCTAACATTGCTCTTTTAAACATTAGAGACTACATGGCTGCTGAGAAGAGTGAGTGTGGATATTGCATTGTGCAAGAGCGCTACAAAACAGCATACAAGTACGGAGCCAAAAACATTCTAGTGCCGAACGACTTGAAAGTGTTGATCGATATTTATTTGCTGAGATACAGAGACCTTCTTGTCAACGACTCTCACTACATGGCTGCAGACACCAAGACTGTTTTGGAGTTGAGCGACTGCTACAGGCCCCTTTTTCCATCGATGAGACCCAACAAAGACGAATGTGTGACACTCGGTGCAACTAGAGTGCCTGTTTACCAGATGGGTTCCTCTGCTATCTCCTCTTGCCTGACGTCCTGCTTCAGAAAAAGCCAAGTAAACATTCCCATGAAGCGTCTTACTCCCACTTGCATTCGCGGTTCGATAGCCACTTACTTTGCCAACAACAGCAAAGAAGATCGCGAGCGGTTTGCTACACTCTACATGAAGCACAGCAGGAACACAATGGATAGCTTTTATGTGTCCCAGTGGAACGCTGCAGAGGAGTTGCGCTTTGCCCTGGGCATCGGACAGTCCTTCGGAGTCATAGAGTCTTTGACTGTTGAAAAGTCTGAGAGACCACCAAAGAAGGAGAAGGATGTGATGGACTGGCTCCAAACTAATGCAGAGGAGTACGGTTTTCATGAGGTTGAGGACATCTTTGAGGAAGATTTAGACTCCGGTTCTGACTCTGAAGAATGTGCTGCTACTTTCAGCTGTACCACAGTGGTTCCGTTTTCTCCAGCTGTAGAAAACAATGTTCCTTTAGAGGATAGCAACGACCATGCCGTAGATTTCTTGTGTGAACCTACCTCAACTCCTGTTTCGTCTGTTCCATCTGAACAAACAATCGCTGGTCCAGTTCTTGAACTATCCCCTGCTCTTGCACAACTAGTTCCTAACGAACAAGCTGTTTGTATGGATGTAGATCAGACTCTAGCTGTTCCTGTTGGCACAGCTTGTTCTCCTCTTGCATTAACATTATTTCCTGATGAACCGGATTTTATTGAACACCATGCAAAACTTTCTCCAGTTTACTTTAATGAGCAAGTGGTTGCCAAACCTGTTTCTGCTTCTCCTTCTCAGCAAGTCGCTTTCTGTCCTTCAAAAGAGGTCTTTTCTGTTCCTCTGACTCCTAGCCTTGTTGCTTTTCAGCAAACATTGGCCAAACCCAGTTTGTTTCTTTCATCTGATCCAGTTTCAGCTGTTCCTGTCCAACAGGCTGGTACTGTTCTTGCAAAGCAGCTCTCACCTTATGCTGTTCAATCTGTTGGTAGCCTATTTAGCCAAAGTCTTGCCTCTACATCCAGAGGTAAATTCTTTTTGATTTTTGATTTTTGATTTTTATGCAAATCTCAACACGCTTTCAAAAAATGAAAATGCCCAAATCAACTCCTTGCCCTATTGTTATTGTTAGAGCTGTAAAAAAAACAAAACAAAACAAAAAAACAACACAGAAGTGTGTATGTATTTGTTGCAGGACTAATTCTGTGATTGCTTAAATGTTTATACAAGTGAATGATACTAAAACTGATTATGTTTTAGAAGTAAAAGATCCAAGAAGAAAAAAAATCAAGTTGGAAATGCCATCTTTCACTCAAGAACTCATCGGTAATGTAAAACCTAATTTATACAAAGATATATAAACACAAACCTCTTCTTGCACAATTTCAGATGGTTAACTGTTAACAAAAACTAGCCATCATTGCTAAGTGCACTTTTAGAAAGTTGTGTCTACCCGATTTCTAATGATGAAGTTAGAAACATCACCGTTAGAAATCATGCACAGCTTGTTATCATCTCTAACACTTAGAAACTGTTGATGGTTTTTATGAATTAGAAAAATGAACATGGTTTTATTTTATTTCAGGATCAACTCAGCCAAGAACAAAGGAAAACAAAGCAGAAGTTAGCCAATGCCATTTAGGTAATCTTTCAAAAACCAGTTATTGCTATCAGTGCAAACAATAAGGTCAACAAAAAAAAAATAAATAAAAAAACAGAATAAATCTTGTCTTACTTCAGAACCAAATGAATATTTGATTTAATCACTTTGTGTTATGACTTGAGTTTGTAAAATTTTAGATGAAATAGTTGAAGAGCTGAATGCTTGCCCTGGCCACAACGAATGGTTCAACACCAGAAGTTTTCCACGATGTGCAGCTTTGGTGTTGGCATACATCTTGCAAGACGTGTTTACAGATGTAAGCTCAAGTTGCTCGTACAAAGATTACCTTGGCATCTTGGCAAATCATAGCAGTGACAAGCTCATTCATGTCTTGCAAAAGTACTCCTACCAAAGCCATATTAAAGACAAAATTAAAAACATGAAGCTAAAAATTCAAAAAGAGGGTAGTTTAGAAAAGTTTGTTCAATATGGCAATATCGTGAAACCATTTATGTAGTTTAGATAAGTTTGTTCAGTTTGGCAATAAAGATGGGCCTTTTGTGTAGTTTGTTTTATCTATGCTTTTGCAAATATTTTTATCTGTTTCGCTAAAGACATAATAAACAAGAAGTTCTGTTAAACTGTTCTCACATTTCTTATTTAAAGATAGTTCAAACTTTTTTTTATCTTTAAAAAAAAAAAAAAGAAGTCGTTTTGTTATTCTGTGAAAACTTTTAATAGAGTTGCATTTAGAATTACTTCTGATGTTTTTAAGAGTTTGTTAAAAAGCAAAATAATATTTCCTGTGATGTTAAACTGCATAAGTGAAATTTAAAAAAGGAAAACTGCTCCAACCATTTTTCGGAAAAAGAAATCAAAAAGTTCCTTATTTTAAAAGATCTAGACATCCATTTCTTCTTCAGCAAAATAGCGAGGCTTTTTTATGAACTCTTACTCTCTATTTTTTCATATCTTTACACAAAGGATTTTGTTTAGATCAATGTAAACATACATAGAAGTATATTATGTTTTTTTTTTTTTTTTTGTTTTTATGCAGTCTAACTTTTGTTTCACTTCTATTTTATTTTACGTTTATCTTGTATTTTATCATGCCTTATTGGTTTTTGCGTTTTGTGATGTCAAGCTGCGTAAGCTAAACTTAAAAGGGGAAAACTACGCTAACTTTTCTTTGAAAAAATATTCAAGAAGTACCTTAAACGAAAGAGAAAGCACACGAATCTTGCCATCCAATTCTTCTTCTGCAAAGTAGCGAGGCTTTTTATGTACTTTTGCTCTCTAATTTATCTCTATTTACGCAAAGGGTTTTATTTCAATGTAAACACGTATAAAAGAATACTTTGTTAAAAATAATGTTAAAGGAGTTGCGTAAAAAAAAACGTCTGAATAAAGTTTCTTTACAAAAAAAACAACTAAGAAACAAGCGCGCCTAAGAAAAACCAGATCGCGATTCACTAAGTCAAAAAACGAAAGAAACAAAGTTTAAAAGGTCTTTCTAGACAACAAATTCTATTTTTGGCAATGCAGTTTTTGTATTTATGCAACCTAACTTTTGTTTGACTTCTATTTTATTTTACGTTTACCTTGTATTTTATCTTGCCTTTTTGTGTTTTGTGATGTCAAGCTACATAATCTAAACTTAAAAGAAGGAAACTAGGCTAACTTTTCTAGTAGAATATTATGTTGTTGGTTTTGTATGCAGCCTAACTTTAGTTTCATCTATATTTTATTTTGCGTTTATCTTATATTTTATCTTGTCTTTTTGAGTTTTGTATTTTGTGATGTCAAGCTACATAATTTAAACTTAAAAGAAGAAAACTAGGCTAACTTTTCTTTGAAAAATTGTTCAAAAACTACCTTACACCGATAGAGATAGCTCACGAATTTAAAAAGTTGCATCTATTCATCTTCTTCTTCAGCAAAGTAAAGCTTTTTATGCACTTTTACTCTCTAACTTACCTATATTTGCGTAAAGGATTTTATTTAATTCAATTTAAACATAACTAGTAGAATATTATGTTGTTGGTTTTGTATGCAGCCTAACTTTAGTTTCATCTATATTTTATTTTGCGTTTATCTTATATTTTATCTTGTCTTTTTGAGTTTTATATTTTGTGATGTCAAGCTACATAAGCTAAACTTTAAAGAGGAAATTTACGCTAACCTGTCTTTGAAAAACTATTCAAAAACTACCTTTAACAAAGTAGCGAGGCTTTTTATGCGCTTTTACTCTCTAACATACCTATTTTTGCGCAAAGGATTTTATTTAATTCAATTTAAACATGCCTAGTAGATTATTATGTTGTTGGTTTTTTATGCAGCCTAACTTTAGCTACATCTATTTTTCATTTTACGTTTGTCTTATATTTTATTTTATCTTTTTGTGTTCTGTGATGTCAAGCTACATAAGCTAATGTTAAAAGAGGAAAGCTGCGCTAACCTTTCTTTGAAAAACTATTCGAAATCTATTTTTGAGATAATCTAGATTTAAAAGAGGAACACTACGCTAATTTTGCTTTGAAAAAACTCTCGAAAACTAACTTATTCGATAGAGATAGCACACAAATTTAAAAAATTGTATCTACTCATCCACTTCTTCTACAGCAAAGTACTGAGGCTTTTTATGCACTTTTATTCTCTAACATACCTATATTTGCGCAAAGGATTTTATTTAACTCAATGTAAACATACATAGAAGAGTATTGTTACCCGTTTGTTTTATGCAGCCTAACTTTAGTTTCATCTATACATTATATTGCGTTTACCTTATATTTTATCTTGCCTTTGTTAGTTTTGTGTTTTGTTATGTCAAGCTTCATAATCTAATCTTAAAAGGGGAAAACTGCGCTAACTTTTCTTTGAAAAAGTACTCAAAAAGGACCTAAATCGATATAGATAGCTCACAATTTTAAAAAGTTGCATATAGTCATCTTCTTCTTCAGCAAAGTATCGAGGCTTTTTATGGATTTTTACTCTAACTTTCCTATATTTGCGCAAAGGACATTATTTAATTCAACTTAAACATGCCTAGTAGATTATTATGTTGTTGGTTTTTTATGCAGTCTAAACTTTGTTACATCTATATTTTACGATTAACTTATATTTTATCTTGCCTTTTTGAGCTTTGTGTTCTGTGATGTCAAGCTACATAGTCTAAACATAAAAGAGGAAAACTACGCTAAACTTGCTTTGAAAAACTATTCAAAAACTACCTTTAACAAAGTAGCGAGGCTTTTCATGCACTTTTACTCTCTAACATACCTACATTTGCGCAAAGGATTTTATTTAATTCAATTTAAACATGCCTAGTAGATTATTATGTTGTTGGTTTTTTATGCAGCCTAACTTTAGTTTCATCTATATTATGTTTTAGGTTTATCATATATTTTATCTTTTCTTTTTGAGTTTTGAGTTTTGTGATGCCAAGCAACTTAAGCTAAACTTAAAAGTGGAATGCTACGCTAACCTTTCTTTGAAAATCTATTCATAAACTACCCTAGACAAAAGCTAGATTTAAAAGAGGAAAACTACACTATTTTTACTTTGAAAAAACTTTCGAAAACTACCTTAATCGATAGAGATAGCACACGATTTTAAAAAATTGCATATAGTCATCCACTACTTCTGCAGCAAAGTAGCGAGGCTCTTTATGCACTTTTTCTCACTAGTTTGCTTATATTTACGCAAAGGAATTCATTTAATTCAATCCAAACATATATAGAAGATTATTATGTTACGATTTTTTTTTTCTTTTATGCAGCCTAACATTTATTTCACCTACATTTTATTTTACGATTAACTTTTATATTACCTTTCCTTTTAGTGTTTTGTGTTTTGTGATGTCAAGCTACATAAGCCAAACTTTAAAGAGGAAAACTACGCTAAGCTTTCTTTGAAAAACTATTCAAAAACTACCTTAAACAAAGTAGCGAGGCTTTTTATGCACTTTTACTCTCTAACATACCTACATTTGTGCATAGGGTTTTATTAGATTCTAGTAGGTTATTACGTTGTTGTTTTTTTATGCAGTCTAACTTTAGCTTCATCTATATTTTATTTTACGTTTATCTTATATTTTATTTTGTCTTTTTGAATTTTGTGTTTTGTGATGTCAAGCTACATAAGCTAAACTTAAAAGAGGAAAGCTACGCTAACCTTTCTTTGAAAAGCTGTTCAAAAACTACCTTAGACATAATCTAGATTTAAAAGAGAAAGACTACGCTATTTTTGCTTTGAAAAATCTTTCGAAAACTACCTTAATCGATAGAGATAGCACAGGATTTTAAAAAGTTGTATCTAGTCATCCACTTCTTTCACAGCAAAGTAGCGAGGCTTTCTATGCGCTTTTACTCTCTAACATACCTATTTTTGCGCAAAGGATTTTATTTAATTCAATTTAAACATGCCTAGTAGATTATTATGTTGTTGGTTTTTTATGCTGCCTAACTTTAGCTACATCTATTTTTCATTTTACGTTTGTCTTATATTTTATTTTATCTTTTTGTGTTCTGTGATGTCAAGCTACATAAGCTAATGTTAAAAGAGGAAAGCTGCGCTAACCTTTCTTTGAAAAACTATTCGAAATCTATTTTTGAGATAATCTAGATTTAAAAGAGGAACACTACGCTAATTTTGCTTTGAAAAAACTCTCGAAAACTACCTTATTCAATAGAGATAGCACACAAATTTAAAAAATTGTATCTACTCATCCACATCTTCTTTTTATGGATTTTTACTCTCTTATCTACCCAAATTTGCGCAAAGGACTTTACTTAATTCAACTTAAACATGTCTAGTAGATTATTAAGTTGTTTGTTTTTTATGCAGCCTAACTTTAGTTTCATTTATATTTTATTTTACGTTTATCTGATACTTTATCTTGTCTTTTTGTGTGTTGTTTTGTCAAGCTACATAAGCTAAACTTAAAAGTGGAAAAGTACGCTAACCTTTCTTTGAAAATCTATTCAAAAACTGCTTAGACATAAGCTAGATTTAAAAGAGGAAGACTACGCTATTTATGCTTTTAAAAAACTTTCGAAAAATACCTTAATCCATTGAGGTAGTGCACGAATTTACAAAGTTGTATCTAGTCATCCACTTCTTCTATAGCAAAGTAGCGAGGCTTTTTATGCACTTTTGCGTTCTAATTTATCTCTGTTTACGCATATGGTTTTTGTTTATTTCTATGTAATGATATACAAAAGAGTATTTTGTTAAAGATTATGCTGCAGGAGCTGCGTAAAAAAACTCTGGCGACCTTTCCTTAAGAAAAAAGCAACTGAAAGACATGTGCGCCTTAGAAAATTCAAATCGCGATTCACCAAATTAAAAGACGAAAAGAACGACCTTTAAAAGCTCTCACTAGACATTTGTGTTTATGATAGGCAATGCAGTTTTTGATTTTATGCAGCCTAACATTTGTTTCATCTATATCTTATTTTACGTTTATCTTATACTTTATCTTGCCTTTTTGAGTTTAGTATTTTGTGATGTCATGCTAAATAAACTATACTTTGCTAATTTTTATTTGAAAAAATATTCAAAAACTACCTGAATTATAAGCTAGATCTAAAGGAGGAAAACTACGCTAACTTTTCTTTAAAAAAAATATTTAAAAACTACCTTAAACATAAGCTATATCCAAAAGAGGAAAACTATGCTAACTTTTCTTTAAAAAAATATTTAAAAACTACCTTAAACATAAGCTAGATCTAAAAGAGGAAAACTACGCTAACTTTTCTTTGAAAAAATACTCAAAAACTACCTTAAACATAAGCTAGATCTAAAAGAGGAAAACTACGCTAACTTTTCTTTGAAAAAATACTCAAAAACTACCTTAAACATAAGCTAGATCTAAAAGAGGAAAACTACGCTAACAATTCTTTGAAAAAATATTCGAAAACTACCTTTAAACATGATTTAGATTTAATAGATGAAAACTACGCTAACATTTCTTTGAAAAAACATTCAAAAACTACCTTTAAACATGATTTAAATTTAATAGATGAAAACTACGCTAACATTTCTTTGAAAAAACATTCAAAAACTACCTTTAAACATGATTTAAATTTAAAAAAGGAAAACTACGCTAACATTTCTTTGAAAAAATATTCAAAAAGTACCTTAATCGAAAGAGATAGCACACGAAATTAAAAAGTTGCATTTAGTCATCCGTTTCTTCTTCATCAAAGTAGCGAGGCGTTTATGCACTTTTTATTCTCTAAGTTATCTCTACTTACGCAAATGGCTTTTGTTTATTTCAATGTAAAACTTTTCAAAAGAGTATTTTGTTAAAGATTATGCTGCAGGGGCTGTGTAAGAAAACTCTGGTGACCTTTCTTTAAGAAAAAGCAACTAAAGTAGATGTGCGCCTAAGAAAATCCAAATTGCGATTCACTAAATTAAAAGACATATACAACAAACTTTAAAAGTGAAACTATTTTTACAAGCGTATTTGGTAAAGATGAAATGTTCTTATGACATTTTAACGTTACGAAAGGGATTTTCTTCTGTTCAAATATTTATTACAATTTAAAGTGTTAAATAATGTTACAGAAACGACCTAAAACGCCTGTTGTATTAATTTAAACGAACAAAATAGATAAAAAAAAAGAAAAACTATCATTAAAAAAAAAAAAGTAAAAAAAGAAAAGAAATAGAAGTTGAGGAAAAATAAAAATAAGAACTTCTAACAAAGAGCTCTTCTTTTTATTTTTCAGATTTTAGATGCTTAATTCCTTGAATGAAAAGTTGAACTGATGACTCACTACTAAGGTTGTTCCTAGCCTTCCCGTTCTCAAACTAGGCCATTCTGAGAGGCTGTTTGATTAAGTACCGTTGATAGTAGTATCGCACGTAAGAGACTTCTAAAACTCTGATTATTATTAATTCCTGGAATGAAGAGATGACTTCATACTCACTAACGAGGTTGTTCTTAGCCATCCGTTCTTAAACTAAGCAAAACAGTGAAGTTGTTTGATTAAGTATCACAGTTTGCTGATTTGCACATGCACCATTGCCGAAACTGTGATGCTTGGTTCCTTGATTGGATTGAAGAAGCTCATCACCATGCATTTTACAAGCTGTCCGTTGTTATGTTTTGCAATTCAGTGGTTCTGTTTTGCAATTCATTTTCTGTTTGTTTAAGTATCATCGATGGTGGTGTCGTGCATGCAAACTTTCCGAAACTCTGATGCTTGTTTTTCTTGAATGGAGAGATGAGCTTATACTTTAGGTGACTTTTAAAACTGCAGTAATTAGTGCCTCGAATGGAAAAACGAACTCATTCATTACAGACCAAGGTTGTTCCTGGCCATCCGTTAACATATTAGGCAACAGTACAGCGAAGCTGTTTGTTTTACAAGCTTTTGTCGTTTCGAGAAATCACTACATTAAGCATTCGATGGTGATACACGACTGATGGCCAGGTTCTGATTTTCGAATGAAAAGAAGAGTCGCATCCGACCACCGGTCGGCTTTCGACGCAAAACAGCTGTACACACTCGTCCAACGATCCAGTGACTAACTGTTGCAACGAGAAAGTTAGCTTTATTTGTCGTGCAGATTGTCCGCTTTGACGTAAAATGCTAGAAATTTGCTGAACGCTCGGTTTGCGCCGCCCAAGAGTCATTCTGTTTCTGCGTTGCCAGCGTCTGTCGGCTAAATACAACTGTAGACTCCGCGCAAGCTTTTTCACCGCAAAAGTTGTACAGAGCCACACCGAAGGCTAAAATCGACTTTAAGGTCGAAGGTTAAAATCGACCCTAGAGGTTTGAAAACGACGTCACGAAATTTTCAAGACATCATCGAAGAAAATTACGGCGGCCAGATGCAACTCTTAGTACTAACTCTACTAATCTTAGTACGTTAAGCATTCCAGTCGAGAGATCAGACGTTTTTTCGTCACCTAAGAGACCGGCCGATGCGTTTGCGACGCTGCGGAAAGAAAGAAGATGGCAAACCACAGGGTTGTTACCGTAACAAACCTCCGTGAGTACCTCCATCTCGAGTGGCTTTTGAAGAAACGTTCGTTTTAAACTCAAAGGGATGGTTGTTAAAGCTCACAAACGCCTGGTTAACGATTTTCTAACGGCAGACACCGTGTTTACAATGGATACAGACCGATTAACTGAGCCCAAAGCGCAAGATCTATCAGAAAACTCCTCTAGGTCGATGCAACGAAACTACTAGACGCGTGCACCTAGCGGCACGTTACAACCGAAGGACGCCCCTCGTGGACACTAAACTCCTGCTTGATATCCTCGTCCCCAGGTTTCCAAACCGTAACCCCAACCCCCTCTAATCCTAACCCCCTTACCCTCTAACTCTCCCCCCTCAAAAAAACAAAAAACATAAAAAAGCAAACAAAACGAAAAAAAAACTTGCTTCCCTCCTCACTTTTAGCTCTAGGATGCAACACCTTTTTGCCGCCCTCCGCTAGAAGGGAGTAGGGAGTAACGAAAGCTTGACATCAAAGTAGCGTTTCGTATGAGATTTGTTTGCCAAAATTTGAGCGTTTTTAAAAAAGCCAAGACTTCGTCAGAGGGGTTTCTTCTTTTCTCCTAAAGCTATCGATCGATTAAAAAGCTCAAAGCAAAGAAATTCAAAACAAAATACAAAAACGGGAAGTTTTAGTTTCTGCACCACAAGCCAAGCACTAGTTCAAACTGGAGATAATAAAAGGAAATCGAATGATCTCACTTCTCAAACCACTGAGCTGCCATTGGTCGGCAGTCTCTTGTTTGGAGACCATTGAGCTGCCATTGGTTGGCTGTTTAATCGTTGCGATTGGTCGGCAGTTTTATCGTTGGAGACCATTGAGAGATATAAAAGGAATTTTTTTTTTGAGCACAACATTAAACGTTAAATCGTTAGATGTTGTTATAAAGGCACCATTAGAATGCGATGTCCTCAAATATTTTCCTCGATATTTTAATAAGTAAACAAAAACAAAACTAAGTCTTGCAACTGGCGAAAACTTTCAATAAGCAAACAAAGCAACAACTTTCCTTTCGAGTTTTTTACATTTTAAACAAAAGACAAACAAAGAAAAAAAAAAAACAAACAAAAACAAAAACAAAAACAAAAAAACAAAACAAAAACAAAACAGAAAAGGGAGAATGAGTGAGTCGACTGATTTCGCTCAACTGTCTTAAACGAGAAGTCATAAACGTTTGCTTGTGCCAGCAAGTTGCAAATTAAGTTGTAAATGAACTGCACCGCAAAAGCTTAACCACAGTTTATTAAGCATATTAAGCCTTTGCTGACATGTTAAGACATTTTAAGCCTTTGCTATTATCATGAGGCTTTTGCTCCACGAGCCAAAAAAGTACGCTAGAGTTGACAAACTGCATCGCGGTCGAAAAGTGTAATTACGCCAACACTTTTATCCGTTTTAAGCATTTCGTTTTCGCACGAACAACAATTAAAGCAGCTCGTTGAGCTTAACGACGTTCGTATTTTTTTTCGAAGCCAAAACTTCGGCTATAAGTAGAATGAAGAGGCACTTCGAAAAACAACAAAGCTGTTCGCAGTCGATAGCAACGAGCGACAACATCTCTGCGAGTCTGGCATCAAGGTAAACAGTTTTTTTTTACATTTTCATTTGTAAGTGCCACTTTTGTGTACATTATGTATTCAAAAATTTCTTGCTGACGCTAGATTTTTCGTTTTCAATGAACAACAGTTGCAACCTCTAGTCGTTTGCTAAAACAGCTTGCTAGGACAACCAAATCAATCATATGTTGTGAAAATTTCTTTTTGTTCAACTGACTAAGGAAGATCGAGCGAACGCTTTTTTTTTTATAACTTGTTTGTATCATATTGCTATTAAGAAAACAGCGTTGTGTATACTAAACGTGACATAATTGGCAATTATCCGTAACTAAAAATAAGATAGAAATTACAAACTTGATACCATATTTTAATTACTCTAACAAAACTAGACGTCATCGCGTGAGAAAATAAATGTTCATAACACATAACCTATTTTTTTGTTTTTTTTTTCTTCTCTTTTTTCCTTTTAATCTCTTTTCTTTCGTCCAAAAAGCGTTTTGATTTTTGCCTCGCCACAAGCGATGAAATCGATAAAAAAACCTGCTCGGACATTCTCAATTCTCAACAACAAAAGCAATCAAAGTTCTAGCTCTCGAGCACGTGCGCCGACAGGTTGATGAAACCGTTCAAATATGCTCGATCGCTAGAATTTAAAGAAAGAAACAAGCCAGAAACAAACCAAAATAAAAAAAACAAAAACAAAAATGGACATCTTTAGAACGCTTAAATTTTATAAAATATTTTCCTCTGCGTTTTTAACCAGCTAAACTGTCGTAAAGTTTTTTCGGTGCAGTTCATTTAAAAAACTTAGTTTTCAACTTTTAAACGTTTTAGACTTCTCGTTTAAGGCAGTCGAAAGAAATGAGTCGACTCACTCTCTCTCTCCCTATTCGGTTTTGTTTTTGTTTATTTGTTTTTGTTTTTTCTTCGTTTGCCTTCGTTTGCCTTTGTTTGCTTTTGGAAAAGTTGTCGCCATGCGAGACTTAGTTTTTTTTTTTTTTTGCTCAAATTGAGCACAAGTGAGTTTCTAGTCTTGAAAGTGTGCAAAGTGTGGGCCAATCTGGTGGCTGGAGTGATGACACGTGAATGCTGGAAATTCCAGACTTTGAGCGGATTCAGCGTACATAGAAAGAAAATGTAGCATTCACGTGGGTCTCTCCTAAGCGTGCCATTGGTCGGTCTGCTGTCCTTAAGTACCCCCCTCCCCCCCCTCAACGTCACGTTTGCTCAACTTTCTCGGTCTTTGGCGCCCAGAGAAAGCTTGAGGAAGGATAAAAAATGGCGAGGTTTCGGTACTGCGTTTTCTGTTTTTCTTATTTGTTTTTGTTTGTTTGCTTGTTTGTTTGTTTGTTTGTTTGTTAATTTTTTTAATTTTTTTTTTTTTGTTTGTTTGTTTCGTTCGTTTGTTTGTTTGTTTGTTTCGTTTGCTTCGTTTGTTTTGTGATGTTTTGTTTTCCCTTCTTGATGGCACAAAACAGAAGCAAACAAGACTTTCGGTTATATTCGGTTATATTCGGTTCAATAAAAGTTTGTTGGTTTCTGCACAACAACAACAACAACCACAACAACAAAAGTCCCTCTGTCCCTCAAAAGCAGTTTCTCCTCTGTCCTAAAGAAGAGCCTCTTTGTAATCGATCTTGTCTGAATGCAGCTCTCCTTTTGCCTACAGGTTTTTATTCCAACCCTTTTGTTGTTGTTAGTGCCATGTTGTTGTTATTGTTATACTCTGTAAAAGCAGTTGTTGCTGTTGTACTTGTTTGTTGTTTCTAAAGACACTGTTGTTGCTGCTGTTAGCGCTGTTAGTAATCACCCACTTGGCTTGTATTTTTGTTTCTTGTTTTTGTTTTTTGTTTTATTTATAAACACTCTCTGAGTAAGTGATGCTGTTGCTGTTGTTGTTGTTACAGTTGCAATGAGTGTTTGTTAATGTTCCCCCACTTGGCTTGTACTTTTGTTTTCTGTTTTGTTTTGTTTTTTTTTTGTTTTTGTTTTTTTTTTCTCAACACTCTCTGAGTAAGTGATGCTGTTGCTGTAGTCGTTGTTATAGTTGCAATGAGTGTTTGTTAATGTTCACCAACTTGGCTTGTTTATAATCTATTTTATTTTATCAACACTCTCTGAGTCAGTGATGGTGTTGCTGTTGCTGTTGTCGTTATTATGCTTGCAATGGGAGTTGTTACTGTTCACCCACTTTGCTTGTTTTGTTTTTATTTCTTTATTTTATCAACACCCTTTGAGCCAGTGATGCTGTTGCTGTTGTTGTTGTTATAGTTGCAATGAGTGTTGTTAATGTTCACCCACTTTGCTTGTGTTTTTGTTTTTGTTTATCAACACCCTTTGTGTCAGTGATGCTGTTGCTGTTGTTCTTATTACAGTTGCAATGAGTGTTTGTTAATGTTCACCAACTTGGCTTGTTTATAATCTATTTTGTTTTATCAACACTCTCTGAGTCAGTGATGCTGATGCTGTTGTTGTTATTGTGCTTGCAATAAGTGTTGCTAATGTTCACCCACTTTGCTTGTTTTGTTTGTGCTTTTGTTTTTGTTTATCAACACCCTTTGAGTCACATCTCTCTTTGCTGTTGGTGTTATTATAGTTGCAATGAGTGTTAATGTTCACCCACTTTGCTTGCTTTGTTTGTTTGTTGCTTTTTTTTTTTATCAACACCCTGCGAGTTAGTGATGCTGTTGCTGCTTTTGTCATTTTACTTGTATTTATAGTTGTTACTGTTCAGCCACTTTGCTTGTTTTTTAATCTGTTTTATTTTATCACCACTCTCTGAGTCAGTGATGATGTTGCTGATGCTGTTGTTGTTATTTTACTTGCAATGATAGCTGTTACTGTTCAGCCACTTTGCTTGTTTTGTTTGTTTGTTTGTTTGTTTTTTTTATCAATATCCTCTGAGTAAGTGATGCTGTTGCTGTTGTTGTTGTTATAGTTGCAATGAGTGTTTGTTAATGTTCCCCCCCTTGGCTTGTACTTCTGTTTTCTGTTTTGTTTTGTTTTTGTTTTTTTTGTTGTTTTTTTTCTCAACACTCTCTGAGTAAGTGATGCTGTTGCTGTAGTCGTTGTTATAGTTGCAATGAGTGTTTGTTAATGTTCACAAACTTGGCATGTTTATAATCTATTTTATTTTATCAACACTCTCTGAGTCAGTGATGCTGATGCTGTTGTTGTTATTATGCTTGCAATAAGTGTTGTTAATGTTCACCCACTCTGCTTGTTTTGTTTGTGCCTTTGTTTTTGTTTATCAACACCCTTTGAGTCACTGATGCTGTTGCTGTTGGTGTTATTATAGTTGCAATGAGTGTTAATGTTCACCCACTTTGCTTGCTTTATTTGTTTGTTGCTTTTTTTTTTATCAACACCCTGCGAGTTAGTGATGCTGTTGCTGCTTTTGTCATTTTACTTGTATTTATAGTTGTTACTGTTTAGCCACTTTGCTTGTTTTTTAATCTGTTTTATTTTATCACCACTCTCTGAGTCAGTGATGATGTTGCTGATGCTGTTGTTGTTATTTTACTTGCAATGATAGCTGTTACTGTTCAGCCACTTTGCTTGTTTTTTTTTTGTTTTTGTTTTGTTTGTTTGTTTGTTTGTTTTTTTATATATCCTCTGAGTTAGTGATGCTGTTGTTGTTATTATGCTTTCAATGAGAGCTGTTACTGTTCACCCACTTTGTTTGTTTATAATCTGTTTTATTTTATCAACACTCTCTGAGTCAGTGATGCTGATGCTGATGCTGTTGTTGTTATTATGCTTGCAGTGAGAGTTGTTACTGTTCACCCACTTTGCTTGCTTATTGTCTATTTTATTTTGTCAACACTCTCTGAGTCAGTGATGCTGATGCTGATGCTGTTGTTGTTATTATGCTTGCAATGAGAGTTGTTACTGTTCACCCAATTTGCTTGTTTTGTTTTTTTATTTGTTTTTTTGTTTGTTTTTGTTTTGCTTGTTTTTTTTTATCAATACCCTCTGAGTCAGTGATGCTGTTGCTGTTGTTGTTGTTGTTGTTATAGTTGCAATGAGTGTTTGTTAATGTTCCCCCACTTGGCTTGTACTTTTGTTTTCTTTTTTGTTATGTCAACACTCTCTGAGTCAGTGATGCTGATGCTGTTGTTATTATGCTTGCAATGAGAGTTGTTACTGTTGTAGTTATGTCTGTCATTTGTCCTTGTTAGCAAGTTCTATTTGCCCTCTCTTGCCTTTTTTCAACACAGTTTCTTTCTTTGAGTCATATGGTTGCGAGATCCTCTCAAACTCCATCTCTTTATTTATTTGTTTCTTTTTTTTTTTTTTTTTTCTCATTCTCCTTCTCATAATAGCAATCACTGCTGCCACCATGCATGTAATGCTAGTTGCTCTCATTCTTTTTCATTTGCTAGTGGAAACTTTGTTTCTTCTTGTTGCTCTCTTTTCTTTCTTTTTTCTCTTTTGCAGAGGATTCGAAAAAACACAGCTCTTCCCTGCAGTTGTAAACATTCCAGGATTCCAGGATGCAGGCAGAAGAAAAACACTCTCACTAACTGTCTTCTTTTTTTTAGCATAAACCGTTGCAAACAAACACCTGAACATGTCTTCTTCACAAGAAAACAACACTGTTGTTGCCCCTTCTCCGAACTCTAAAGCGAAAAAAAAGAAAAGAAGGCAGTCACAAGAACAGAGAGACTTAAAGCTCAAAAACAAAGTCAGGGCCGCATTAGTTGCAGCGTGTGGCTCCGTAAACAGGGTTGTACCTTTCTATGGTACCAAGAAGAGGTACGCTGTTAGCTGTCCGATGCCTTTGTGCAAACATTCCTCCACAAGCATTAAAAGACACTTGACTAAAAAAGATCATTCTTGGACTTTGGATGAAGCTTCCATCTTTTACTCTGCAATGGTCAGGAAGTTTCAGCATGCTCGTCTCGAACGCAAGTCCGGCTGTCCAAAACCTTACCCCTGTTTGCAATGTTGGAAGTATTACGACCGACTGGACATACACTTGAAAGAGACTCATTTCTACGATTCCAAGACGATCAAACAAAAGATTGCAGAGGCAAAGCGATACGACAACGACAAGCTCTATGTCCCTCAATTTATTCGACCTGCCTTCTTTGGTATTAAGCCAGTAGCTGAACAAGCGTCTGCATCAGGCTCTGCATCCTCTGCTCCTGGGCCTTCCTCCTCTTTTTCTTCTCCGGTTCTTTCCTCTGATCCTCTTTTAAGCTTGCCCTCATCAGTTGCTGGTTCGTCCGAGGCTCCTTCTGCAAACCACTGCACCTCTGTAGAAAACAAAGAGCTGAACACCGAATCCGTCCTAGACTCTGATTTTAATTCCTTAAAGCACTTGGTTTCCAACTCCTCCGTCTTGACAGAAGATAAGAGACTCTTGTTTCAGCTGGACAAAGATGCTTTTCACTTTTATTACCAGTCAGCAGATGAGCTCTTCAGAGATTTTGAAAAGTGGCTTGTGGTAGCCAACAACAACACTTTGTCACAAGCAAAGATCTACAAAAATGCAGTTGTTGAAATATTGACATGTTGTGACAGCACGCTGACGCTGCACCCGAACGCTCTCACCAATTCCAACGTTTTGGAGGATAGATACTTTTCCATGCACTTTAAAAACATTCAGCTCAATTCCAAGCTGAGTGAACTTGACCAAACAAAAGCCATGTCTTGTCACACGTTGTACAACCGCCTTGTCTACCTTTGTCTCCTGTTTCGTTTCAGTGAAGCCAGGAATGTCTATTTCGGACTTTCTCATGAGGCCATCCGACGTTTGCGCTGCAAGGTGGAGGAGTTACAAAAAGTGCTGAGGCCCTTTCGTTCTTTGAGGAGGAGCCTTGTGAAAAGCAAAAAATGCATCAACATCATCAATGTCAGTTTGCTGAACGAATATGGCAAGTCTGCATACGTAAGACAGTTAGTGGAATCGATTAGAAAGCCGTCTCTTACACCGACTAGAGACAATGCTGTGTCTCTACGAAACCATCTTCTGCTCTCTGTCACTGTAATTAACAGTTTAAGAAAATCTAACATTGCTCTTTTAAACATTAGAGACTACATGGCTGCTGAGAAGAGTGAGTGTGGATATTGCATTGTGCAAGAGCGCTACAAAACAGCATACAAGTACGGAGCCAAAAACATTCTAGTGCCGAACGACTTGAAAGTGTTGATCGATATTTATTTGCTGAGATACAGAGACCTTCTTGTCAACGACTCTCACTACATGGCTGCAGACACCAAGACTGTTTTGGAGTTGAGCGACTGCTACAGGCCCCTTTTTCCATCGATGAGACCCAACAAAGACGAATGTGTGACACTCGGTGCAACTAGAGTGCCTGTTTACCAGATGGGTTCCTCTGCTATCTCCTCTTGCCTGACGTCCTGCTTCAGAAAAAGCCAAGTAAACATTCCCATGAAGCGTCTTACTCCCACTTGCATTCGCGGTTCGATAGCCACTTACTTTGCCAACAACAGCAAAGAAGATCGCGAGCGGTTTGCTACACTCTACATGAAGCACAGCAGGAACACAATGGATAGCTTTTATGTGTCCCAGTGGAACGCTGCAGAGGAGTTGCGCTTTGCCCTGGGCATCGGACAGTCCTTCGGAGTCATAGAGTCTTTGACTGTTGAAAAGTCTGAGAGACCACCAAAGAAGGAGAAGGATGTGATGGACTGGCTCCAAACTAATGCAGAGGAGTACGGTTTTCATGAGGTTGAGGACATCTTTGAGGAAGATTTAGACTCCGGTTCTGACTCTGAAGAATGTGCTGCTACTTTCAGCTGTACCACAGTGGTTCCGTTTTCTCCAGCTGTAGAAAACAATGTTCCTTTAGAGGATAGCAACGACCATGCCGTAGATTTCTTGTGTGAACCTACCTCAACTCCTGTTTCGTCTGTTCCATCTGAACAAACAATCGCTGGTCCAGTTCTTGAACTATCCCCTGCTCTTGCACAACTAGTTCCTAACGAACAAGCTGTTTGTATGGATGTAGATCAGACTCTAGCTGTTCCTGTTGGCACAGCTTGTTCTCCTCTTGCATTAACATTATTTCCTGATGAACCGGATTTTATTGAACACCATGCAAAACTTTCTCCAGTTTACTTTAATGAGCAAGTGGTTGCCAAACCTGTTTCTGCTTCTCCTTCTCAGCAAGTCGCTTTCTGTCCTTCAAAAGAGGTCTTTTCTGTTCCTCTGACTCCTAGCCTTGTTGCTTTTCAGCAAACATTGGCCAAACCCAGTTTGTTTCTTTCATCTGATCCAGTTTCAGCTGTTCCTGTCCAACAGGCTGGTACTGTTCTTGCAAAGCAGCTCTCACCTTATGCTGTTCAATCTGTTGGTAGCCTATTTAGCCAAAGTCTTGCCTCTACATCCAGAGGTAAATTCTTTTTGATTTTTGATTTTTGATTTTTATGCAAATCTCAACACGCTTTCAAAAAATGAAAATGCCCAAATCAACTCCTTGCCCTATTGTTATTGTTAGAGCTGTAAAAAAAACAAAACAAAACAAAAAAACAACACAGAAGTGTGTATGTATTTGTTGCAGGACTAATTCTGTGATTGCTTAAATGTTTATACAAGTGAATGATACTAAAACTGATTATGTTTTAGAAGTAAAAGATCCAAGAAGAAAAAAAATCAAGTTGGAAATGCCATCTTTCACTCAAGAACTCATCGGTAATGTAAAACCTAATTTATACAAAGATATATAAACACAAACCTCTTCTTGCACAATTTCAGATGGTTAACTGTTAACAAAAACTAGCCATCATTGCTAAGTGCACTTTTAGAAAGTTGTGTCTACCCGATTTCTAATGATGAAGTTAGAAACATCACCGTTAGAAATCATGCACAGCTTGTTATCATCTCTAACACTTAGAAACTGTTGATGGTTTTTATGAATTAGAAAAATGAACATGGTTTTATTTTATTTCAGGATCAACTCAGCCAAGAACAAAGGAAAACAAAGCAGAAGTTAGCCAATGCCATTTAGGTAATCTTTCAAAAACCAGTTATTGCTATCAGTGCAAACAATAAGGTCAACAAAAAAAAAATAAATAAAAAAACAGAATAAATCTTGTCTTACTTCAGAACCAAATGAATATTTGATTTAATCACTTTGTGTTATGACTTGAGTTTGTAAAATTTTAGATGAAATAGTTGAAGAGCTGAATGCTTGCCCTGGCCACAACGAATGGTTCAACACCAGAAGTTTTCCACGATGTGCAGCTTTGGTGTTGCATACATCTTGCAAGACGTGTTTACAGATGTAAGCTCAAGTTGCTCGTACAAAGATTACCTTGGCATCTTGGCAAATCATAGCAGTGACAAGCTCATTCATGTCTTGCAAAAGTACTCCTACCAAAGCCATATTAAAGACAAAATTAAAAACATGAAGCTAAAAATTCAAAAGAGGGTAGTTTAGAAAAGTTTGTTCAATATGGCAATATCGTGAAACCATTTATGTAGTTTAGATAAGTTTGTTCAGTTTGGCAATAAAGATGGGCCTTTTGTGTAGTTTGTTTTATCTATGCTTTTGCAAATATTTTTATCTGTTTCGCTAAAGACATAATAAACAAGAAGTTCTGTTAAACTGTTCTCACATTTCTTATTTAAAGATAGTTCAAACTTTTTTTTATCTTTAAAAAAAAAAAAAAGAAGTCGTTTTGTTATTCTGTGAAAACTTTTAATAGAGTTGCATTTAGAATTACTTCTGATGTTTTTAAGAGTTTGTTAAAAAGCAAAATAATATTTCCTGTGATGTTAAACTGCATAAGTGAAATTTAAAAAAGGAAAACTGCTCCAACCATTTTTCGGAAAAAGAAATCAAAAAGTTCCTTATTTTAAAAGATCTAGACATCCATTTCTTCTTCAGCAAAATAGCGAGGCTTTTTTATGAACTCTTACTCTCTATTTTTTCATATCTTTACACAAAGGATTTTGTTTAGATCAATGTAAACATACATAGAAGTATATTATGTTTTTTTTTTTTTTTTGTTTTTATGCAGTCTAACTTTTGTTTCACTTCTATTTTATTTTACGTTTATCTTGTATTTTATCATGCCTTATTGGTTTTTGCGTTTTGTGATGTCAAGCTGCGTAAGCTAAACTTAAAAGGGGAAAACTACGCTAACTTTTCTTTGAAAAAATATTCAAGAAGTACCTTAAACGAAAGAGAAAGCACACGAATCTTGCCATCCAATTCTTCTTCTGCAAAGTAGCGAGGCTTTTTATGTACTTTTGCTCTCTAATTTATCTCTATTTACGCAAAGGGTTTTATTTCAATGTAAACACGTATAAAAGAATACTTTGTTAAAAATAATGTTAAAGGAGTTGCGTAAAAAAAAACGTCTGAATAAAGTTTCTTTACAAAAAAAACAACTAAGAAACAAGCGCGCCTAAGAAAAACCAGATCGCGATTCACTAAGTCAAAAAACGAAAGAAACAAAGTTTAAAAGGTCTTTCTAGACAACAAATTCTATTTTTGGCAATGCAGTTTTTGTATTTATGCAACCTAACTTTTGTTTGACTTCTATTTTATTTTACGTTTACCTTGTATTTTATCTTGCCTTTTTGTGTTTTGTGATGTCAAGCTACATAATCTAAACTTAAAAGAAGGAAACTAGGCTAACTTTTCTAGTAGAATATTATGTTGTTGGTTTTGTATGCAGCCTAACTTTAGTTTCATCTATATTTTATTTTGCGTTTATCTTATATTTTATCTTGTCTTTTTGAGTTTTGTATTTTGTGATGTCAAGCTACATAATTTAAACTTAAAAGAAGAAAACTAGGCTAACTTTTCTTTGAAAAATTGTTCAAAAACTACCTTACACCGATAGAGATAGCTCACGAATTTAAAAAGTTGCATCTATTCATCTTCTTCTTCAGCAAAGTAAAGCTTTTTATGCACTTTTACTCTCTAACTTACCTATATTTGCGTAAAGGATTTTATTTAATTCAATTTAAACATAACTAGTAGAATATTATGTTGTTGGTTTTGTATGCAGCCTAACTTTAGTTTCATCTATATTTTATTTTGCGTTTATCTTATATTTTATCTTGTCTTTTTGAGTTTTATATTTTGTGATGTCAAGCTACATAAGCTAAACTTTAAAGAGGAAATTTACGCTAACCTGTCTTTGAAAAACTATTCAAAAACTACCTTTAACAAAGTAGCGAGGCTTTTTATGCGCTTTTACTCTCTAACATACCTATTTTTGCGCAAAGGATTTTATTTAATTCAATTTAAACATGCCTAGTAGATTATTATGTTGTTGGTTTTTTATGCAGCCTAACTTTAGCTACATCTATTTTTCATTTTACGTTTGTCTTATATTTTATTTTATCTTTTTGTGTTCTGTGATGTCAAGCTACATAAGCTAATGTTAAAAGAGGAAAGCTGCGCTAACCTTTCTTTGAAAAACTATTCGAAATCTATTTTTGAGATAATCTAGATTTAAAAGAGGAACACTACGCTAATTTTGCTTTGAAAAAACTCTCGAAAACTAACTTATTCGATAGAGATAGCACACAAATTTAAAAAATTGTATCTACTCATCCACTTCTTCTACAGCAAAGTACTGAGGCTTTTTATGCACTTTTATTCTCTAACATACCTATATTTGCGCAAAGGATTTTATTTAACTCAATGTAAACATACATAGAAGAGTATTGTTACCCGTTTGTTTTATGCAGCCTAACTTTAGTTTCATCTATACATTATATTGCGTTTACCTTATATTTTATCTTGCCTTTGTTAGTTTTGTGTTTTGTTATGTCAAGCTTCATAATCTAATCTTAAAAGGGGAAAACTGCGCTAACTTTTCTTTGAAAAAGTACTCAAAAAGGACCTAAATCGATATAGATAGCTCACAATTTTAAAAAGTTGCATATAGTCATCTTCTTCTTCAGCAAAGTATCGAGGCTTTTTATGGATTTTTACTCTAACTTTCCTATATTTGCGCAAAGGACATTATTTAATTCAACTTAAACATGCCTAGTAGATTATTATGTTGTTGGTTTTTTATGCAGTCTAAACTTTGTTACATCTATATTTTACGATTAACTTATATTTTATCTTGCCTTTTGAGCTTTGTGTTCTGTGATGTCAAGCTACATAGTCTAAACATAAAAGAGGAAAACTACGCTAAACTTGCTTTGAAAAACTATTCAAAAACTACCTTTAACAAAGTAGCGAGGCTTTTCATGCACTTTTACTCTCTAACATACCTACATTTGCGCAAAGGATTTTATTTAATTCAATTTAAACATGCCTAGTAGATTATTATGTTGTTGGTTTTTTATGCAGCCTAACTTTAGTTTCATCTATATTATGTTTTAGGTTTATCATATATTTTATCTTTTCTTTTTGAGTTTTGAGTTTTGTGATGCCAAGCAACTTAAGCTAAACTTAAAAGTGGAATGCTACGCTAACCTTTCTTTGAAAATCTATTCATAAACTACCCTAGACAAAAGCTAGATTTAAAAGAGGAAAACTACACTATTTTTACTTTGAAAAAACTTTCGAAAACTACCTTAATCGATAGAGATAGCACACGATTTTAAAAAATTGCATATAGTCATCCACTACTTCTGCAGCAAAGTAGCGAGGCTCTTTATGCACTTTTTCTCACTAGTTTGCTTATATTTACGCAAAGGAATTCATTTAATTCAATCCAAACATATATAGAAGATTATTATGTTACGATTTTTTTTTTCTTTTATGCAGCCTAACATTTATTTCACCTACATTTTATTTTACGATTAACTTTTATATTACCTTTCCTTTTAGTGTTTTGTGTTTTGTGATGTCAAGCTACATAAGCCAAACTTTAAAGAGGAAAACTACGCTAAGCTTTCTTTGAAAAACTATTCAAAAACTACCTTAAACAAAGTAGCGAGGCTTTTTATGCACTTTTACTCTCTAACATACCTACATTTGTGCATAGGGTTTTATTAGATTCTAGTAGGTTATTACGTTGTTGTTTTTTTATGCAGTCTAACTTTAGCTTCATCTATATTTTATTTTACGTTTATCTTATATTTTATTTTGTCTTTTTGAATTTTGTGTTTTGTGATGTCAAGCTACATAAGCTAAACTTAAAAGAGGAAAGCTACGCTAACCTTTCTTTGAAAAGCTGTTCAAAAACTACCTTAGACATAATCTAGATTTAAAAGAGAAAGACTACGCTATTTTTGCTTTGAAAAATCTTTCGAAAACTACCTTAATCGATAGAGATAGCACAGGATTTTAAAAAGTTGTATCTAGTCATCCACTTCTTTCACAGCAAAGTAGCGAGGCTTTCTATGCGCTTTTACTCTCTAACATACCTATTTTTGCGCAAAGGATTTTATTTAATTCAATTTAAACATGCCTAGTAGATTATTATGTTGTTGGTTTTTTATGCTGCCTAACTTTAGCTACATCTATTTTTCATTTTACGTTTGTCTTATATTTTATTTTATCTTTTTGTGTTCTGTGATGTCAAGCTACATAAGCTAATGTTAAAAGAGGAAAGCTGCGCTAACCTTTCTTTGAAAAACTATTCGAAATCTATTTTTGAGATAATCTAGATTTAAAAGAGGAACACTACGCTAATTTTGCTTTGAAAAAACTCTCGAAAACTACCTTATTCAATAGAGATAGCACACAAATTTAAAAAATTGTATCTACTCATCCACTTCTTCTTTTTATGGATTTTTACTCTCTTATTTACCCAAATTTGCGCAAAGGACTTTACTTAATTCAACTTAAACATGTCTAGTAGATTATTAAGTTGTTTGTTTTTTATGCAGCCTAACTTTAGTTTCATTTATATTTTATTTTACGTTTATCTGATACTTTATCTTGTCTTTTTGTGTGTTGTTTTGTCAAGCTACATAAGCTAAACTTAAAAGTGGAAAAGTACGCTAACCTTTCTTTGAAAATCTATTCAAAAACTGCCTTAGACATAAGCTAGATTTAAAAGAGGAAGACTACGCTATTTATGCTTTTAAAAAACTTTCGAAAAATACCTTAATCCATTGAGGTAGTGCACGAATTTACAAAGTTGTATCTAGTCATCCACTTCTTCTATAGCAAAGTAGCGAGGCTTTTTATGCACTTTTGCGTTCTAATTTATCTCTGTTTACGCATATGGTTTTTGTTTATTTCTATGTAATGATATACAAAAGAGTATTTTGTTAAAGATTATGCTGCAGGAGCTGCGTAAAAAAACTCTGGCGACCTTTCCTTAAGAAAAAAGCAACTGAAAGACATGTGCGCCTTAGAAAATTCAAATCGCGATTCACCAAATTAAAAGACGAAAAGAACGACCTTTAAAAGCTCTCACTAGACATTTGTGTTTATGATAGGCAATGCAGTTTTTGATTTTATGCAGCCTAACATTTGTTTCATCTATATCTTATTTTACGTTTATCTTATACTTTATCTTGCCTTTTTGAGTTTAGTATTTTGTGATGTCATGCTAAATAAACTATACTTTGCTAATTTTTATTTGAAAAAATATTCAAAAACTACCTGAATTATAAGCTAGATCTAAAGGAGGAAAACTACGCTAACTTTTCTTTAAAAAAAATATTTAAAAACTACCTTAAACATAAGCTATATCCAAAAGAGGAAAACTATGCTAACTTTTCTTTAAAAAAATATTTAAAAACTACCTTAAACATAAGCTAGATCTAAAAGAGGAAAACTACGCTAACTTTTCTTTGAAAAAATACTCAAAAACTACCTTAAACATAAGCTAGATCTAAAAGAGGAAAACTACGCATAGCTTTAGGAGAAAAGAAGAAACCCCTCTGACGAAGTCTTAAAATTTTGGCAAACAAATCTCATACGAAACGCTACTTTGATGTCAAGCTTTCGTACTCCCTACTCCCTTCTAGCGGAGGGCGGCAAAAAAGGTGTTGCATCCTAGAGCTAAAAGTGAGGAGGGAAGCAAGTTTTTTTTTCGTTTTGTTTGCTTTTTTATGTTTTTTGTTTTTTGAGGGGGGAGAGTTAGAGGGTAAGGGGGTTAGGATTAGAGGGGGTTGGGGTTACGGTTTGGAAACCTGGGGACGAGGATATCAAGCAGGAGTTTAGTGTCCACGAGGGCGTCCTTCGGTTGTAACGTGCCGCTAGGTGCACGCGTCTAGTAGTTTCGTTGCATCGACCTAGAGGAGTTCTCCGAAAGGTCTTGCGCTTTGGGCTCGGGCAAACGGCCTGCATCCATTGTAAACACGGTCCTGCCGTTAGAAAATCGTTAACCAGGCTTTTGTGAGCTTTAACAACCATCCCTTGAGTTTAATCCCAAAAGCCATTCGAGATGGAGGTACTCACGGAGGTTTGTTACGGTAACAACCCTGTGGTTTGCCATCTTCTTTCTTTCCGCAGCGTCGCAACGGATCGGCCGGTCTCTTAGGTGACGAAAAACGTCTGATCTCTCGACTGGAATGCTAACGACTAAGATTAGAAGAGTTAGTACTAAGAGTCGCATCTGGCCGCCGTAATTTTCTTCGATGATGTACTTGAAAATTTCGTGACGTCGTTTTCAAAGCTCTAGGGTCGATTTTAACCTTCGACCTTAAAGTCGATTTTAGCCTTCGGTGTGGCTCTGTACAACTTTTGCGGTGAAAAAGCTTGCGCGGAGTCTACAGTTGTATTTAGCCGACAGACGCTGGCAACGCAGAAACAGAATGACTCTTGGGCGCCCGAGCAGCAAATTGCATTTTACGTCAAAGCGGACAATCTGCACGACAAATAAAGCTAACTTTCTCGTTGCAACAGTTAGTCACTGGATCGTTGGACGAGTGTGTACAGCTGTTTTGCGTCGAAAGCCGACCGGTGGTCGGATGCGACTCTTCTTTTCATTTGGCCATATCGTGTATCACCATCGAATGCTTAATGTAGTGATTTCTCGAAACGACAAAAGCTTGTAAAACAAACAGCTTCGCTGTACTGTTGCCTAATATGTTAACGGATGGCCAGGAA
>NW_028324397.1:0-29950 GCF_058129835.1 Hydra viridissima | reverse complement strand
TACAGCAATGTAGCGAGGCTTTTTATGCACTTTTACTCTCTAACATACCTATATTTGCGCAAAGGATTTTATTTAACTCAATGTAAATATACATAGAAGAGTATTGTTACCCGTTTATTTTATGCAGCCTAACTTTAATTTCATCTATATTTTATATTGCGTTTACCTTATATTTTGTCTTGCCTTTGTTAGTTTTGTGTTTTGTTATGTCAAGCTTCATGATCCAATCTTAAAAGAGGAAAACTGCGCTAACTTCTCATTGAAAAAGTACTCAAAAAGGACCTAAATCGATATAGATAGCTCACGATTTTAAAAAGTTGCATATAGTCATCTTCTTCTTCAGCAAAGTATCGAGGCTTTTTATGGACTTTTAATCTCTTATTTACCCAAATTTGCGCAAAGGACTTTACTTAATTCAACTTAAACATGTCTAGTAGATTATTAAGTTGTTTGTTTTTTATGCAGCCTAACTTTAGTTTCATTTATATTTTATTTTACGTTTATCTGATATTTTATCTTGTCTTTTTGTGTGTTGTTTTGTCAAGCTACATAAGCTAAACTTAAAAGTGGAAAACTACGCTAACCTTTCTTTGAAAATCTATTCAAAAACTGCCTTAGACATAAGGTAGATTTAAAAGAGGAAGACTGCGCTATT
Organism: Hydra viridissima; assembly: GCF_058129835.1. Classification (NCBI taxonomy): domain Eukaryota; kingdom Metazoa; phylum Cnidaria; class Hydrozoa; order Anthoathecata; family Hydridae; genus Hydra; species Hydra viridissima. Next base: position 29,295 of record NW_028324397.1, on the reverse strand, counting down.
TTTGCTTTAAAAAAACTTTCGAAAAATACCTTAATCCATCGAGGTAGTACACGAATTTACAAAGTTGTATCTAGTCATCCACTTCTTCTATAGCAAAGTAGCGAGGCTTTTTATGCACTTTTGAGTTCTAATTTATCTCTGTTTACGCAAATGGTTTTTGTTTATTTCTGTGTAATGATATACAAAAGAGTATTTTGTTAAAGATTATGCTGCAGGAGCTGCGTAAAAAAACTCTGGTGACCTTTCCTTAAGAAAAAAGCAACTGAGAGGCATGTGCGCTTTAGAAAATTCAAATCGCGATTCACCAAATTAAAAGACGAAAAGAACGAACTTTAAAAGCTCTTACTAGACGTTTGTGTTTATGATAGGCAATGCAGTTTTAGATTTTATGCAGCCTAACATTTGTTTCATCTATATCTTATTTTACGTTTATCTTATACTTTATCTTGCCTTTTTGAGTTTAGTATTTTGTGATGTCATGCTAAATAAGCTAAACTTTGCTAATTTTTATTTGAAAAAATATTCAAAAACTACCTGAATTATAAAGCTAGATCTAAAGGAGGAAAACTACGCTAACTTTTCTTTAAAAAAATATTTAAAAACTACCTTAAACATAAGCTATATCCAAAAGAGGAAAACTATGCTAACTTTTCTTTGAAAAAATACTCAAAAACTACCTTAAACATAAGCTAGATCTAAAAGAGGAAAACTACGCTAACTTTTCTTTGAAAAAATACTCAAAAACTACCTTAAACATAAGCTAGATCTAAAAGAGGAAACCTACGCTAACTTTTCTTTGAAAAAATATTCGAAAACTACCTTTAAACATGATTTAGATTTAATAGATGAAAACTACGCTAACATTTCTTTGAAAAAACATTCAAAAACTACCTTTAAACATGATTTAAATTTAAAAAAGGAAAACTACGCTAACATTTCTTTGAAAAAATATTCAAAAAGTACCTTAATCGAAAGAGATAGCACGCGAAATTAAAAAGTTGCATCTAGTCATCCGTTTCTTCTTCATCAAAGTAGCGAGGCGTTTATGCACTTTTTATTCTCTAATTTATCTCTATTTACGCAAATGGCTTTTGTTTATTTCAATGTAAAACTTTTCAAAAGAGTATTTTGTTAAAGATTATGCTGCAGGAGCTGTGTAAGATAACTCTGGTGACCTTTCTTTAAGAAAAAGCAACTAAAGTAGATGTGCGCCTAAGAGAATCCAAATTGCGATTCACTAAATTAAAAGACATATACAACAAACTTTAAAAGTGAAACTATTTTTACAAGCGTATTTGGTAAAGATGAAATGTTCTTATGACATTTTAACGTTACGAAAAGGATTTTCTTCAGTTCAAATATTTATTACAATTTAAAGTGTTAAATAATGTTACAGAAACGACCTAAAACGCCTGTTGTATTAATTTAAACGAACAAAATAGATAAAAAAAAAAGAAAAACTATCATTAAAAAAAAAAAAGAAAAAAAGAAAAGAAATAGAAGTTGAGGAAAAATAAAAATAAGAACTTCTAACAAAGAGCTCTTCTTTTTATTTTTCAGATTTTAGATGCTTAATTCCTTGAATGAAAAGTTGAACTGATGACCCACTACTAAGGTTGTTCCTAGCCTTCCGTTCTCAAACTAGGCCATTCTGAGAGGCTGTTTGATTAAGTACCGTTGATAGTAGTATCGCACGTAAGAGACTTCTAAAACTCTGATTATTAATTCCTTGAATGAAGAGATGACTTCATACTCACTAACGAGGTTGTTCTTAGCCATCCGTTCTTAAACTAAGCAAAACAGTGAAGTTGTTTGATTAAGTATCACAGTTTGCTGATTTGCACATGCACCATTGCCGAAACTGTGATGCTTGGTTCCTTGATTGGATTGAAGAAGCTCATCACCATGCTTTTTACAAGCTGTCCGTTGTTATGTTTTGCAATTCAGTGGTTCTGTTTTGCAATTCATTTTCTGTTTGTTTAAGTATCATCGATGGTGGTGTCGTGCATGCAAACTTTCCGAAACTCTGATGCTTGTTTTTCTTGAATGGAGAGATGAGCTTATACTTTAGGTGACTTTTAAAACTGCAGTAATTAGTGCCTCGAATGGAAAAACGAACTCATTCTTTACAGACCAAGGTTGTTCCTGGCCATCCGTTAACATACTAGGCAACAGTACAGCGAAGCTGTTTGTTTTACAAGCTTTTGTCGTTTCGAGAAATCACTACATTAAGCATTCGATGGTGATACACGACTGATGGCCAGGTTCTGATTTTCGAATGAAAAGAAGAGTCGCATCCGACCACCGGTCGGCTTTCGACGCAAAACAGCTGTACACACTCGTCCAACGTCCAGTGACTAACTGTTGCAACGAGAAAGTTAGCTTTATTTGTCGTGCAGATTGTCCGCTTTGACGTAAAATGCTAGAAATTTGCTGAACGCTCGGTTTGCGCCGCCCAAGAGTCATTCTGTTTCTGCGTTGCCAGCGTCTGTCGGCTAAATACAACTGTAGACTCCGCGCAAGCTTTTTCACCGCAAAAGTTGTACAGAGCCACACCGAAGGCTAAAATCGACTTTAAGGTCGAAGGTTAAAATCGACCCTAGAGCTTTGAAAACGACGTCACGAAATTTTCAAGTACATCATCGAAGAAAATTACGGCGGCCAGATGCGACTCTTAGTACTAACTCTTCTAATCTTAGTACGTTAAGCATTCCAGTCGAGAGATCAGACGTTTTTTCGTCACCTAAGAGACCGGCCGATCCGTTTGCGACGCTGCGGAAAGAAAGAAGATGGCAAACCACAGGGTTGTTACCGTAACAAACCTCCGTGAGTACCTCCATCTCGAATGGCTTTTGGGGAAACGTTCGTTTTAAACTCAAAGGGATGGTTGTTAAAGCTCACAAAAGCCTGGTTAACGATTTTCTAACGGCAGAGACCGTGTTTACAATGGATGCAGGCCGTTTGCCCGAGCCCAAAGCGCAAGACCTTTCGGAGAACTCCTCTAGGTCGATGCAACGAAACTACTAGACGCGTGCACCTAGCGGCACGTTACAACCGAAGGACGCCCCTCGTGGACACTATACGAACGCAATTTTTCATTGTCCCCAGGCTTCCAAACCGTAACCTCATCCCCCTCCAATCCTAACCCCGTAATTCTCTTACTCCTTCCCCCCCCCCCCCCCCCACCCCTACCCCTCTTAAAAAAAAAAAAAAAAAAAGATAAAGAAAAAAAGAAAAAAGTTTCCTTCTCTCTTTTTTTCTAGCTTTTAGCCGGCCCTCCGCTAGAAGGGAATAGGGAGTAACGAAGGTTTGACATCAAAGTAGCGTTTCGTATAAGATTTGCTTGGCAAAATTTGACAATTTTTATAAAAGCCAAGCACTAGTTCAAACTGGAGATAATAAAACGAAATCGAATGATCTCACTTCTCAAACCACTGAGCTGCCATTGGTCGGCAGTTTCATGTTTGGAGACTATTGAGCTGCCATTGGTCGGCTGTTTAATCGTTGCGATTGGTCGGCAGTTTTATCGTTGGAGACCATTGAGAGATATAAAAGGCACTTTTTTTTTTTTTGAGCACAACATTAAACGCTATATCGTTAGATCTTGTTATAAAGGCACCCTTAAAATGCCGAATTGAAAAAAAAAAACAAAAACAAAAACAAACAGAAAAAAAAAATGAAATCGAAACGGGCATTCTTTTAAGCATAACGTTAAAAGCTAAATCGTTAGAGGTTTTATTAAGAAGGCACCTTTAGAATGCAAAAGACAAAAACGGAAAGTTTTGCTTTCCTGGCCACAAGCGATAAAATTGTTAGTAAAACGCACTCTAGCATTCTCACGTTCCAGACGTGACCAATGTTCGAGTAATCGAACAGGTCCGCTCAACCGTGAATGAAAGCGGAACTAACACACACTACCAACTAGTCACTGTGTTGGTCTGCTGAAATTACAACAGTCCATGAAAAGTATCTCGTAGAAAAGTCCTAATTTTGGATCATGGGCGGGCTGCTCAAATGAGCACTCTGCCCAATTGAAACAAAGGAAAAAAAAAAAAAAAAAAAGAAAAAAGAAACCGAAACGGGCATTCTTTTGAGCATAACGTTAAAAGCTAAATCGTTAGATGTTTTATTAAAAAGGCACCTTTAGAATGCGATGTCCTCAAATATTTTCCTCGATATTTTAATAAGTAAACAAAAACAAAACTAAGTCTTGCAACTGGCGAAAACTTTCAATAAGCAAACAAAGCAACAACTTTCCTTTCGAGTTTTTTACATTTTAAACAAAAGACAAACAAAGAAAAAAAAAACAAACAAAAACAAAAACAAAAAAACAAAACAAAAACAAAACAGAAAAGGGAGAATGAGTGAGTCGACTGATTTCGCTCAACTGTCTTAAACGAGAAGTCATAAACGTTTGCTTGTGCCAGCAAGTTGCAAATTAAGTTGTTAATGAGCTGCACCGCAAAAACTTAACCCACAGTTTATTAAGCATATTAAGCCTTTGCTGACATGTTAAGACATTTTAAGCCTTTGCTATTATCATGAGGCTTTTTTGCTCCACGAGCCAAAAAAGTACGCTAGAGTTGTTGACAAACTGCATCGCGGTCGAAAAGTGTAATTACGCCAACACTTTTATCCGTTTAAGCATTTCGTTTTCGCACGAACAACAATTAAAGCAGCTCGTTGAGCTTAACGACGTTCGTATTTTTTTTCGAAGCCAAAACTTCGGCTATAAGTAGAGTGAAGAGGCACTTCGAAAAACAACAAAGCTGTTCGCAGTCGATAGCAACGAGCGACAACATCTCTGCGAGTCTGGCATCAAGGTAAACATTTTTTTTTACATTTTCATTTGTTAGTGCCACTTTTGTGTACATTATGTATTCAAAAATTTCTTGCTGACGCTAGATTTTTCGTTTTCAATGAACAACAGTTGCAACCTCTAGTCGTTTGCTAAAACAGCTTGCTAGGACAACCAAATCAATCATATGTTGTGAAAATTTCTTTTTGTTCAACTGACTAAGGAAGATCGAGCGAACGCTTTTTTTTTTTATAACTTGTTTGTATCATATTGCTATTAAGAAAACAGCGTTGTGTATACTAAACGTGACATAATTGGCAATTATCCGTAACTAAAAATAAGATAGAAATTACAAACTTGATACCATATTTTAATTACTCTAACAAAACTAGACGTCATCGCGTGAGAAAATAAATGTTTATGACACATAACCTATTTTTTTGTTTTTTTTTTTCTTCTCTTTTTTCCTTTTAATCTCCTTTCTTTCGTCCAAAAAGCGTTTTGATTTTTGCCTCGCCACAAGCGATGAAATCGATAAAAAAACCTGCTCGGACATTCTCAATTCTCAACAACAAAAGCAATCAAAGTTCTAGCTCTCGAGCACGTGCGCCAACAGGTTGATGAAACCGTTCAAATATGCTCGATCGCTAGAATTTAAAAAAAAAAAAAGAAGCAAACCAGAAACAAACCAAAATAAAAAAAAAACAAAAACAAAAATGGACATCTTTAGAACGCTTAAATTTTATAAAATATTTTCCTCTGCGTTTTTAACCAGCTAAACTGTCGTAAAGTTTTTTCGGTGCAGTTCATTTAAAAAACTTAGTTTTCAACTTTTAAACGTTTTAGACTTCTCGTTTAAGGCAGTCGAAAGAAATGAGTCGACTTGCTCTCTCTCTCCCTTTTCGGTTTTGTTTTTGTTTACTTGTTTTTGTTTTTTCTTCGTTTGCCTTCGTTTGCCTTTGTTTGCCTTTGTTTGCTTTTGGAAAAGTTGTCGCCATGCGAGACTTAGTTTTTTTTTGGCTCAATTTGTGATTAAGTGAAGTTCTAGTCTTGAAAGTGTGCAAAGTGTGGGCCAATCTGGTGGCTGGAGTGATGACACGTGAATGCTGGAAATTCCAGACTTTGAGCGGATTCAGCGTACATAGAAAGAAAATGTAACATTCACGTGGGTCTCTCCTAAGCTTGCCATTGGTCGGTCTGCTGGCCTTAAGTACCCCCCCCCCCCCCCTCAACGTCACGTTTGCTCAACTTTCTCGGTCTTTGGCGCCCAAAGAAAGCTCGAGGAAGGATAAAAATGGCGAGGTTTCGGTACTGCGTTTTCTGTTTTTCCTATTTGTTTTTGTTTGTTTGTTTGTTTCGTTTGTTTGTTTATTTATTTAATCGTTTTTTTGTTTGTTTCGTTCGTTTGTTTGTTTGTTTCGTTTGCTTCGTTTGTTTTGTGATGTTTTGTTTTCCCTTCTTGATGGCACAAAACAGAAGCAAACAAGACTTTCGGTTATATTCGGTTATATTCGGTTCAATAAAAGTTTGTTGGTTTCTGCACAACAACAACAACAACAACAAAAGTCCCTCTGTCCCTCAAAAGCAGTTTCTCCTCTGTCCTAAAGAAGAGCCTCTTTGTAATCGATCTTGTCTGAATGCAGCTCTCCTTTTGCCTACAGGTTTTTATTCCAACCCTTTTGTTGTTGTTAGTGCCATGTTGTTGTTATTGTTATACTCTGTAAAAGCAGTTGTTGCTGTTGTACTTGTTTGTTGTTTCTAAAGACACTGTTGTTGCTGCTGTTAGCGCTGTTAGTAATCACCCACTTGGCTTGTATTTTTGTTTCTTGTTTTTGTTTTTTGTTTTATTTATAAACACTCTCTGAGTAAGTGATGCTGTTGCTGTTGTTGTTGTTACAGTTGCAATGAGTGTTTGTTAATGTTCCCCCACTTGGCTTGTTTATAATCTATTTTATTTTATCAACACTCTCTGAGTCAGTGATGGTGTTGCTGTTGCTGTTGTCGTTATTATGCTTGCAATGGGAGTTGTTACTGTTCACCCACTTTGCTTGTTTTGTTTTTGTTTCTTTATTTTATCAACACCCTTTGAGCCAGTGATGCTGTTGCTGTTGTTGTTGTTATAGTTGCAATGAGTGTTGTTAATGTTCACCCACTTTGCTTGTGTTTTTGTTTTTGTTTATCAACACCCTTTGTGTCAGTGATGCTGTTGCTGTTGTTCTTATTACAGTTGCAATGAGTGTTTGTTAATGTTCACCAACTTGGCTTGTTTATAATCTATTTTGTTTTATCAACACTCTCTGAGTCAGTGATGCTGATGCTGTTGTTGTTATTGTGCTTGCAATAAGTGTTGTTAATGTTCACCCACTTTGCTTGTTTTGTTTGTGCTTTTGTTTTTCTTTATCAACACCCTTTGAGTCACTGATGCTGTTGCTGTTGGTGTTATTATAGTTGCAATGAGTGTTAATGTTCACCCACTTTGCTTGCTTTATTTGTTTGTTGCTTTTTTTTTTATCAACACCCTGCGAGTTAGTGATGCTGTTGCTGCTTTTGTCATTTTACTTGTATTTATAGTTGTTACTGTTCAGCCACTTTGCTTGTTTTTTAATCTGTTTTATTTTATCACCACACTCTGAGTCAGTGATGATGTTGCTGATGCTGTTGTTGTTATTTTACTTGCAATGATAGCTGTTACTGTTCAGCCACTTTGCTTGTTTTGTTTGTTTGTTTGTTTGTTTTTTTTATCAATATCCTCTGAGCAAGTGATGCTGTTGCTGTTGTTGTTGTTATAGTTGCAATGAGTGTTTGTTAATGTTCACAAACTTGGCATGTTTATAATCTATTTTATTTTATCAACACTCTCTGAGTCAGTGATGCTGATGCTGTTGTTGTTATTATGCTTGCAATAAGTGTTGTTAATGTTCACCCACTCTGCTTGTTTTGTTTGTGCCTTTGTTTTTGTTTATCAACACCCTTTGAGTCACTGATGCTGTTGCTGTTGGTGTTATTATAGTTGCAATGAGTGTTAATGTTCACCCACTTTGCTTGCTTTGTTTGTTTGTTGCTTTTTTTTTTATCAACACCCTGCGAGTTAGTGATGCTGTTGCTGCTTTTGTCATTTTACTTGTATTTATAGTTGTTACTGTTCAGCCACTTTGCTTGTTTTTTAATCTGTTTTATTTTATCACCACTCTCTGAGTCAGTGATGATGTTGCTGATGCTGTTGTTGTTATTTTACTTGCAATGATAGCTGTTACTGTTCAGCCACTTTGCTTGTTTTGTTTGTTTGTTTGTTTGTTTTTTTTATCAATATCCTCTGAGCAAGTGATGCTGTTGCTGTTGTTGTTGTTTTAGTTGCAATGAGTGTTTGTTAATGTTCCCCCACTTGGCTTGTACTTCTGTTTTCTGTTTTGTTTTGTTTTTGTTTTTTTTGTTGTTTTTTTTCTCAACACTCTCTGAGTAAGTGATGCTGTTGCTGTAGTCGTTGTTATAGTTGCAATGAGTGTTTGTTAATGTTCACAAACTTGGCATGTTTATAATCTATTTTATTTTATCAACACTCTCTGAGTCAGAGATGCTGATGCTGTTGTTGTTATTATGCTTGCAATAAGTGTTGTTAATGTTCCCCCACTCTGCTTGTTTTGTTTGTGCCTTTGTTTTTGTTTATCAACACCCTTTGAGTCACTGATGCTGTTGCTGTTGGTGTTATTATAGTTGCAATGAGTGTTAATGTTCACCCACTTTGCTTGCTTTGTTTGTTTGTTGCTTTTTTTTTTTATCAACACCCTGCGAGTTAGTGATGCTGTTGCTGCTTTTGTCATTTTACTTGTATTTATAGTTGTTACTGTTTAGCCACTTTGCTTGTTTTTTAATCTGTTTTATTTTATCACCACTCTCTGAGTCAGTGATGATGTTGCTGATGCTGTTGTTGTTATTTTACTTGCAATGATAGCTGTTACTGTTCAGCCACTTTGCTTGTTTTTTTTTGTTTTTGTTTTGTTTGTTTGTTTGTTTGTTTTTTTATATATCCTCTGAGTTAGTGATGCTGTTGCTGATGCTGTTGTTGTTATTATGCTTTCAATGAGAGCTGTTACTGTTCACCCACTTTGTTTGTTTATAATCTGTTTTATTTTATCAACACTCTCTGAGTCAGTGATGCTGATGCTGATGCTGTTGTTGTTATTATGCTTGCAGTGAGAGTTGTTACTGTTCACCCACTTTGCTTGCTTATTGTCTATTTTATTTTGTCAACACTCTCTGAGTCAGTGATGCTGATGCTGATGCTGTTGTTGTTATTATGCTTGCAATGAGAGTTGTTACTGTTCACCCAATTTGCTTGTTTTGTTTTTTTATTTGTTTTTTTGTTTGTTTTTGTTTTGCTTGTTTTTTTTTATCAATACCCTCTGAGTCAGTGATGCTGTTGCTGTTGTTGTTGTTGTTATAGTTGCAATGAGTGTTTGTTAATGTTCCCCCACTTGGCTTGTACTTTTGTTTTCTTTTTTGTTATGTCAACACTCTCTGAGTCAGTGATGCTGATGCTGTTGTTATTATGCTTGCAATGAGAGTTGTTACTGTTGTAGTTATGTCTGTCATTTGTCCTTGTTAGCAAGTTCTATTTGCCCTCTCTTGCCTTTTTTCAACACAGTTTCTTTCTTTGAGTCATATGGTTGCGAGATCCTCTCAAACTCCATCTCTTTATTTATTTGTTTCTTTTCTTTTTCTTTTTTTTTTTCTCATTCTCCTTCTCATAATAGCAATCACTGCTGCCACCATGCATGTAATGCTAGTTGCTCTCATTCTTTTTCATTTGCTAGTGGAAACTTTGTTTCTTCTTGTTGCTCTCTTTTCTTTCTTTTTTTCTCTTTTGCAGAGGATTCGAAAAAACACAGCTCTTCCCTGCAGTTGTAAACATTCCAGGATTGGATGCAGGCAGAAGAAAAAAACTCTCACTGACTGGTTTCCTTTTTTTAGCAAAAACCGTTGCAAACAAACACCTGAACATGTCTTCTTCACAAGAAAACAACTCTGTTGTTGCTTCTTCTCCAAACTCTAAAGCAAAAAAAAAGAAAAGAAAGCAGTCACAAGAACAGAGAGACTTAAAGCTCAAAAACAAAGTCAGGGCCGCATTAGTTGCAGCGTGTGGCTCCGTAAACAGGGTTGTACCTTTCTATGGTACCAAGAAGAGGTACGCTGTTAGCTGTCCGATGCCTTTGTGCAAACATTCGTCCACAAGCATTAAAAGACACTTGACTAAAAAAGATCATTCTTGGACTTTGGATGAAGCTTCCATCTTTTACTCTGCAATGGTCAGGAAGTTTCAGCATGCTCGTCTCGAACGCAAGTCCGGCTGTCCAAAACCTTACCCCTGTTTGCAATGTTGGAAGTATTACGACCGACTGGACATACACTTGAAAGAGACTCATTTCTACGATTCCAAGATGATCAAACAAAAGATTGCAGAGGCAAAGCGATACGACAACGAGAAGCTCTATGTCCCTCAATTTATTCGACCTGCCTTCTTTGGTATTAAGCCAGTAGCTGAACAAGCGTCTGCATCAGGCTCTGCATCCTCTGCTCCTGGGCCTTCCTCCTCTTTTTCTTCTCCGGTTCTTTCCTCTGATCCTCTTTTAAGCTTGCCCTCACCAGTTGCTGGTTCGTCCGAGGCTCCTTCTGCAAACCAATGCACCTCTGTAGAAAACAAAGAGCTGAACACCGAATCCGTCCTTGACTCTGATTTCGATTCCTTAGAGCACTTGGTTTCCAGCTCCTATGTCTTGACCGAAGAAAAGAGACTCTTGTTTCAGCTGGACAAAGATGCTTTTCACTTTTATTACCAGTCAGCAGATGAGCTCTTCAGAGACTTTGAAAAGTGGCTTGTGGTAGCCAACAACAACACTTGGTCACAAGCAAAGATCTACAAAAATGCAGTTGTGGAAATATTGACTTGTTGTGACAGCACGTTGACGCTGCACCCAAACGCCCTCACCAATTCCAATGTTTTGGAGGATAGATACTTCTCCTTGCACTTTAAGAAAATTCAGCTCAATTCCAAGCTGAGTGAACTTGACCAAACAAAAGCCATGTCTTGTCACACGTTGTACAACCGCCTCGTCTCCCTTTGTCTCCTGTTTCGTTTCAGTGAAGCCAGAAACGTCTATTTCGGACTTTCTCATGAGGCCATCCGACGTTTGCGCTGCAAGGTGGATGAGTTGCGAAAAGTGCTGAGGCCCTTTCGTTCTTTGAGGAGGAGCCTTGTGAAAAGAAGAAAAAGCATCAACATCATCAATGTCAGTTTGCTGACCGAATATGGCAAGTCTGCATACGTAAGAGACTTAGTGGAATCGATTAGAAAGGCGTCTCTTCCGCTGACTAGAGACAATGCTGTGTCTCTACGAAACCATCTTCTGCTCTCTGTCACTGTAATTAACAGTTTAAGAAAATCTAACATTGCTCTTTTAAACATTAGAGACTACATGGCTGCTGAGAAGAGTGAGTGTGGATATTGCATTGTGCAAGAGCGCTACAAAACAGCATACAAGTACGGAGCCAAAAACATTCTAGTGCCGAACGACTTGAAAGTGTTGATCGATATTTATTTGCTGAGATACAGAGACCTTCTTGTCAACGACTCTCACTACATGGCTGCAGACACCAAGACTGTTTTGGAGTTGAGCGACTGCTACAGGCCCCTTTTTCCTTCGGTGAGAGCCAACAAAGACGAAGGTGTGACACTAGGTGCAACTAGAGTGCCTGTTTACCAGATGGGTTCCTCTGCTATCACCTCTAGCCTGACGTCCTGCTTCAGAAAAAGCCAAGTAAACATTCCCATGAAGCGTCTTACTCCCACTTGCATTCGCGGTTCGATAGCCACTTACTTTGCCAACAACAGCAAAGAAGATCGCGAGCGGTTTGCTACACTCTACATGAAGCACAGCAGACACACAATGGATAGCTTTTATGTGTCCCAGTGGAACGCTGCAGAGGAGTTGCGCTTTGCCCTGGGCATCGGACAGTCCTTCGGAGTCATAGAGTCTTTGACTGTTGAAAAGTCTGAGAGACCACCAAAGGAGGAGAAGGATGTGATGGACTGGCTCCGAACTAATGCAGAGGAGTACGGTTTTCATGATGTTGAGGACATTTTTGAGGAAGATTCAGACTCCGGTTCTGACTCTGAAGAATGTGCTGCTACTTTCGGTTGTACCACAGTGGTTCCATTTTCTCCAGCTGTAGAAAACAATGCTCCTTTAGAGGACAGCAACGAACATGTTGTAGATTTCTTGTGTGAACCTAGCTCAACTCCTGTTTCGTCTGTTCCTTCTGAACAAACAATCGCTGGTCCAGTTCTTGAACTATCCTCTGCTCTTGCACAACTAGTTCCTAATGAACAAGCTGTTTGTATGGATGTAGATCAGACTCTAGCTGTTCCTGTTGGCACAGCTTGTTCTCCTCTTGCATTAACATTATTTCCTGATGAACCGGATTTTATTGAACACCATGCACAACTTTCTCCAGTTTACTTTAGTGAGCAAGTGGTTGCCAAACCTGTTTCTGCTGCTCCTGCTCAACAAGTTGCTTTCAGTCCTTCAAAAGAGGTCTTTTCTGTTCTGCTGGAAACAGTGTCTAATGTTGCTTCACAGCAAGATAATCTTATGGCTGTCACACGTGTTTTCCATGCTCCTCCTGAAGCTGCTCTTCTTGAACCTGCTCTTCTTGAACCTGCTCTTCTTGAACCTGCTCATAAGCAAGTGGTTGCCAAACCTGTTCATGTTGCTCCTTCTCTGCAAGTTGTTTTTAATCCTTCAAAAGAGGTCTTTTCTGTTCCTCTGGCTCCTAATCTTGTTGCTCGTCAGCAAACGATGGCCAAACCCAGTTTGTTTCTTTCAGCTGTTCCAGTCCAACAGGCTGGTACTGTTCTTGAAAAACAGCCCTCACCTGGTGCTGTTCAATCTGTTGGTAGTCTATTTAGCCAAAGTCTTGCTTGTACATCCAGAGGTAAATTCTTTTTGATTTTTGATTTTTATGCAAATCTCAACACGCTTTCAAAAAATAAAAATGCCCAAATTAACTCCTTGCCCTATTGTTATTGTTAAAGCTGTAAAAAAAAAAAAAAAAAAAAAAACAATAAAAAAAACAAAAAAAAAAACAAAAAAAACAACACAGAAGTGTGTATGTATTTGTTGCAGGACTAATTCTGTGATTGCTTAAATGTTTACACAAGTGAATGATACTAAAACTGATTATGTTTTAGAAGTAAAAGATCCAAGAAGAAAAAAAATCAAGTTGGAAATGCCATCTTTTACTCAAGAACACATCGGTAATGTAAAACCTAATTTATACAAACATATATAAACACAAACCTCTTCTTGCACAATTTCAGATGGTTAACTGTTAATAAAAACTAGCCATCATTGCTAAGTGCACTTTTAGAAAGTTGTGTCTACCCGATTTCTAATGATGAAGTTAGAAACATCACCGTTAGAAATCATGCACAGCTTGTTATTATCTCTAACACTTAGAAACTGTTGATGGTTTTTTTATGAATTAGAAAAATGAACATGGTTTTATTTTATTTCAGGATCAACTCAGCCAAGAACAAAGGAAAACAAAGCAGAAGTTAGCCAATGCCAATTAGGTAATCTTTCAAAAACCAGTTATTGCTATCAGTGCAAACAATAAGGTCAACAAAAAAAACAAATAAAAAAACAAAATTAATCTTGTCATGCTTCAGAACCAAATGAATATTCGATTTAATCTCTTTGTGTTATGACTTGAGTTTGTAAAATTTTAGATGAAATAGTTGAAAAGCTGAATGCTTGCCCTGGCCACAACGAATGGTTCAACACCAGAAGTTTTCCTCGATGTGCAGCTTTAGTGTTGGCATACATCTTGCAAGACGTGTTTACAGATGTAAGCTCAAGTTGCTCGTACAAAGATTACCTTGGCATCTTGGCAAATCATAGCAGTGACAAGCTCATTCATGTCTTGCAAAAGTACTCCTACCGAAGCCATATTAAAGACAAAATTAAAAACATGAAGCTAAAAATTCAAAAAGAGGGTAGTTTAGAAAAGTTTGTTCAATATGGCAATATAGTGAGACCATTTATGTAGTTTAGAAAAGTTTGTTCAGTTTGGCAATAAAGATGGGCCTTTTGTGTAGTTTGTTTTCTCTATGCTTTTGCAAATATATTTATCTGTTTCGCTAAATACATAATAAACAAGAAGTTCTGTTAAACTGTTCTCACATTTCTTATTTAAAGATAGTTCAAACTTTTTTTATCTTTAAAAAAAAAAAAAAGTCGTTTTGTTATTCTGTTAACACTTTTAATAGAGTTGCATTTAGAATTACTTCTGATGTTTTTAAGAGTTTGTTAAAAAGCAAATTAATATTTTCTGTGATGTTAAACTGCATAAGTGAAATTTAAAAAAGGAAAACTGCTCCAACCATTTTTCGGAAAAAGAAATCAAAAAGTTCCTTATTTTAAAAGATCTAGACATCCATTTCTTCTTCAGCAAAATAGCGAGGCTTTTTTTATGAACTCTTACTCTCTATTTTTTCATATATTTACACAAAGGATTTTATTAAGTTCAATGTAAACATACATAGAAGTATATTATGTTTTTTTTTTTGTTTGTTTTTTTTTTATGGTGTCTAACTTTTGTTTCACTTCTATTTTATTTTACGTTTATCTTGTATTTTATCATGCCTTATTGGTTTTTGCGTTTTGTGATGTCAAGCTGCGTAAGCTAAACTTAAAAGAGGAAAACTACGCTAACTTTTCTTTGAAAAAATATTCAAAAAGTACCTTAAAAGAGAAAGCACACGAATTTAAAAAGTTGTATCTTGCCATCCAATTCTTCTTCTGCAAAGTAGTGAGGCTTTTGCTCTCTAATTTATCTCTATTTACGCAAAGGGTTTTATTTCAATGTAAACACGTATAAAAGAATACTTTGTTAAAAATAATGTTAAAGGAGTTGCGTAAAAAAAACGTCTGAATAAACTTTCTTTACAAAAAAAAACAACTAAGAAACAAGCGCGCCTAAGAAAAACCAGATCGCGATTCACTAAGTCAATAGACGAAAGAAACAAACTTTAAAAAGTCTTTCTAGACAACAAATTCTATTTTTGGCAATGCAGTTTTTGTATTTATGCAACCTATCTTTTGTTTCACTTCTACTTTATTTTACGTTTACCTTGTATTTTGTCTTGCCTTTTTGCGTTTTGTGATGTCAAGCTACATAATCTAAACTTAAAAGAGGAAAACTAGGCTAGTAGAATATTATGTTGTTGGTTTTATATGCAGCCTAACTTTAGTTTCATCTATATTTTGTTTTGCGTTTATCTTATATTTTATCTTGTCTTTTTGAGTTTTGTGTTTTGTGATGTCAAGCTACATAAGCTAAACTTTAAAGACCTTTTTTTTGAAAAACTATTCAAAAACTACCTTTAACAAAGTAGCGAGGCTTTTTATGCACTTTTACTCTCTAACATACCTATATTTGCGCAGAGGATTTTATTTAACTCAATGTAAACATACATAGAAAAATATTGTTACCCGTTTATTTTATGCAGCCTAACTTTAGCTTCATCTGTATTTTATTTTACGTTTATCTTATATTTTATTTTGTCTTTTTGAGTTTTGTGCTTTGTGATGTCAAGCTACATAAGCTAATGTTAAAAGAGGAAAACTACGCTAACCTTTTTTTGAAAAACTATTCAAAAACAACCTTTAACAAAGTAGCGAGGCTTTTTATGCACTTTTACTCTCTAACATACCTATATTTGCGCAGAGGATTTTATATAACTCAATGTAAACATACATAGAAAAATATTGTTACCCGTTTATTTCATGCAGCCTAACTTTAGCTTCATCTACATTTTATTTTACGTTTATCTTATATTTTATTTTGTCTTTTTGAGTTTTGTGTTTTGTGATGTCAAGCTACATAAGCTAATGTTAAAAGAGGAAAGCTACGCTAACCTTTCTTTGAAAAACTGTTCAAAAACTACCTTAGACATAATCTAGATTTAAAAGAGGAAGACTACGCTATTTTTGCTTTGAAAAAACTTTCGAAAACCACCTTAATCGATAGAGATAGCACACGATTTTAAAATGTTGTATCTAGTGATCCACTTCTTTTACACCAAAGTAGCGAGGCTTTCTATGCACTTTTACTCTCTAACATAGCTATTTTTGCGCAAACGATTTTATTTATTTCAATTTAAACATGCCTAGTAGATTATTATGTTGTTGGTTTTTTATGCAGCCTAACTTTAGTTTCATCTATATTTTATTTTGCGTTTATCTTATATTTTATCTTGTCTTTTTGAGTTTTATATTTTGTGATGTCAAGCTACATAAGCTAAACTTTAAAGAGGAAATTTACGCTAACCTGTCTTTGAAAAACTATTCAAAAACTACCTTTAACAAAGTAGCGAGGCTTTTTATGCCTTTTTACTCTCTAGCATACCTATATTTGCGCAGAGGGTTTTATTTAATTCAACTTAAACATACCTGTTAGATTATTATGTTGTTGGTTTTTTATGCAGTCTAACTTAAGCTACATCTATTTTTCATTTTACGTTTGTCTTATATTTTATTTTATCTTTTTGTGTTCTGTGATGTCAAGCTACATAAGCTAATGTTAAAAGAGGAAAGCTACGCTAACCTTTCTTTGAAAAACTATTCGAAATCTATTTTTGAGATAATCTAGATTTAAAAGAGGAACACTACGCTAATTTTGCTTTGAAAAAACTCTCGAAAACTACCTTATTCGATAGAGATAGCACACAAGTTTAAAAAAGTGTATCTAGTCATCCACTTCTTCTACAGCAAAGTAGCGAGGCTTTCTATGCACTTTTACTCTCTAACATTATGCATTTTACTCTCTATTTTTGCGCAAAGGGTTTTATTTAATTCAATTTAAACATGCCTAGTAGATATTTTATGTTGTTGGTTTTTTATGCAGCCTAACTTTAGCTACATCTATTTGTCTTATATTTTATTTTATGTTTTTGTGTTCTGTGATGTCAAGCTACATAAGCTAATGTTAAAAGAGGAAAGCTACGCTAACTTTTCTTTGAAAAACTATTCAAAATCTACCTTTGAGATAATCTAGATTTAAAAGAGGAACACTACGCTAATTTTGCTTTGAAAAAACATTCGAAAACTACCTTATATTTTATCTTGCCTTTGTTAGTTTTGTGTTTTATTATGTCAAGCTTCATAATCTAATCTTAAAAGAGGAAAACTGCGCTAACTTTCCATTGAAAAAGTACTCAAAAAGGACCTAAATCGATATAGATAGCTCACGATTTTAAAAAGTTGCATATAGTCATCTTCTTCAGCAAAGTATCGAGGCTTTTTATGGATTTTTACTGTCTAACTTTCCCATATTTGCGCAAAGGAATTTATTTAGTTCAACTTAAACATGCCTAGTAGATAATTATGTTGTTTGTTTATTATGCAGTGTAAACTTTGTTTCATCTATATTTTACGTTTATCTTATATTTTATTTTGTCTTTTTGAGCTTTGTGTTTTGTGATGTCAAGCTACATAATCTAAACATAAAAGAGGAAAACTACGCTAACCTTTCTTTGAAAAACTATTCAAAATCTACCTTTAACAAAGTTGCGAGGCTTTTAATGCTTTTTTACTAACATACCTATATTTGCGCAAAGGATTTTATATAATTCAATTTAAACATGCCTAGTAGATTATTATGTTGTTAGTTTTTTATGCAGCTTATCTTTAGTTTCATTTATATTATGTTTTAGGTTTATCTTATATTTTATCTTATCTTTTTGAGTTTTGTGTTTTGTGATGCCAAGAATTTTAAGCTAAACTTAAAAGAGGAATGCTACGCTAACCTTTCTTTGAAAATCTATTCATAAACTACCCTAGACAAAAGCTAGATTTAAAAGAGGAAAACTACGCTATTTTTGCTTTGAAAAAACTTTCGAAAACCACCTTAATCGATAGAGATAGCACACAATTTTAAAAAGTTGCATATAGTCATCCACTTCTTCTGCAGCAAAGTAGCGATGCTTTTTATGCACTTTTTCTCACTAGTTTGCTTATATTTACGCAAAGGAATTCATTTAATTCAATCCAAGCATATATAGAAGATTATTATGCTATGATTTTTTTTTTCTTTTATGCAGCCTAACAATTATTTCACCTATATTTTATTTTACGATTAACTTTTATCTTACTTTTCTTTTTTGAGTTTTGTGTTTTGTGATATCAAGCTACATAAACTAAACTTTAAAGAGGAAAACTACGCTAACCTTTCTTTGAAAAACTATTCAAAAACTACCTTTAACAAAGTAGCGAGGCTTTTTCTCTCTAACATACCTATATTTGCGCATAGGATTTTATTTAATTTAATGTAAACATACCTAGTAGATTATTATGTTGTTGGTTTTTTATGCAGTCTAACTTTAGCTTCATCTGTATTTTATTTCACGTTTATCTTATATTTTATTTTGTCTTTTTGAGCTTTGTGTTTTGTGATGTCAAGCTACATAAGCTAAACTTAAAAGAGGAAAGCTACGCTAACCTTTCTTTGAAAAACTATTCAAAATCTACCTTTGAGATAATCTAAATTTAAAAGAGGAACACTGCGCTATTTTTGCTTTGAAAAAACTTTCGAAAACTACCTTATTCGATAGAGACAGCACACAAATTTAAAAGTTTGTATCTAGTCATCCACTTCTTCTACAGCAATGTAGCGAGGCTTTTTATGCACTTTTACTCTCTAACATACCTATATTTGCGCAAAGGATTTTATTTAACTCAATGTAAATATACATAGAAGAGTATTGTTACCCGTTTATTTTATGCAGCCTAACTTTAATTTCATCTATATTTTATATTGCGTTTACCTTATATTTTGTCTTGCCTTTGTTAGTTTTGTGTTTTGTTATGTCAAGCTTCATGATCCAATCTTAAAAGAGGAAAACTGCGCTAACTTCTCATTGAAAAAGTACTCAAAAAGGACCTAAATCGATATAGATAGCTCACGATTTTAAAAAGTTGCATATAGTCATCTTCTTCTTCAGCAAAGTATCGAGGCTTTTTATGGACTTTTAATCTCTTATTTACCCAAATTTGCGCAAAGGACTTTACTTAATTCAACTTAAACATGTCTAGTAGATTATTAAGTTGTTTGTTTTTTATGCAGCCTAACTTTAGTTTCATTTATATTTTATTTTACGTTTATCTGATATTTTATCTTGTCTTTTTGTGTGTTGTTTTGTCAAGCTACATAAGCTAAACTTAAAAGTGGAAAACTACGCTAACCTTTCTTTGAAAATCTATTCAAAAACTGCCTTAGACATAAGGTAGATTTAAAAGAGGAAGACTGCGCTATTTTTGCTTTAAAAAAACTTTCGAAAAATACCTTAATCCATCGAGGTAGTACACGAATTTACAAAGTTGTATCTAGTCATCCACTTCTTCTATAGCAAAGTAGCGAGGCTTTTTATGCACTTTTGAGTTCTAATTTATCTCTGTTTACGCAAATGGTTTTTGTTTATTTCTGTGTAATGATATACAAAAGAGTATTTTGTTAAAGATTATGCTGCAGGAGCTGCGTAAAAAAACTCTGGTGACCTTTCCTTAAGAAAAAAGCAACTGAGAGGCATGTGCGCTTTAGAAAATTCAAATCGCGATTCACCAAATTAAAAGACGAAAAGAACGAACTTTAAAAGCTCTTACTAGACGTTTGTGTTTATGATAGGCAATGCAGTTTTAGATTTTATGCAGCCTAACATTTGTTTCATCTATATCTTATTTTACGTTTATCTTATACTTTATCTTGCCTTTTTGAGTTTAGTATTTTGTGATGTCATGCTAAATAAGCTAAACTTTGCTAATTTTTATTTGAAAAAATATTCAAAAACTACCTGAATTATAAAGCTAGATCTAAAGGAGGAAAACTACGCTAACTTTTCTTTAAAAAAATATTTAAAAACTACCTTAAACATAAGCTATATCCAAAAGAGGAAAACTATGCTAACTTTTCTTTGAAAAAATACTCAAAAACTACCTTAAACATAAGCTAGATCTAAAAGAGGAAAACTACGCTAACTTTTCTTTGAAAAAATACTCAAAAACTACCTTAAACATAAGCTAGATCTAAAAGAGGAAACCTACGCTAACTTTTCTTTGAAAAAATATTCGAAAACTACCTTTAAACATGATTTAGATTTAATAGATGAAAACTACGCTAACATTTCTTTGAAAAAACATTCAAAAACTACCTTTAAACATGATTTAAATTTAAAAAAGGAAAACTACGCTAACATTTCTTTGAAAAAATATTCAAAAAGTACCTTAATCGAAAGAGATAGCACGCGAAATTAAAAAGTTGCATCTAGTCATCCGTTTCTTCTTCATCAAAGTAGCGAGGCGTTTATGCACTTTTTATTCTCTAATTTATCTCTATTTACGCAAATGGCTTTTGTTTATTTCAATGTAAAACTTTTCAAAAGAGTATTTTGTTAAAGATTATGCTGCAGGAGCTGTGTAAGATAACTCTGGTGACCTTTCTTTAAGAAAAAGCAACTAAAGTAGATGTGCGCCTAAGAGAATCCAAATTGCGATTCACTAAATTAAAAGACATATACAACAAACTTTAAAAGTGAAACTATTTTTACAAGCGTATTTGGTAAAGATGAAATGTTCTTATGACATTTTAACGTTACGAAAAGGATTTTCTTCAGTTCAAATATTTATTACAATTTAAAGTGTTAAATAATGTTACAGAAACGACCTAAAACGCCTGTTGTATTAATTTAAACGAACAAAATAGATAAAAAAAAAAGAAAAACTATCATTAAAAAAAAAAAAGAAAAAAAGAAAAGAAATAGAAGTTGAGGAAAAATAAAAATAAGAACTTCTAACAAAGAGCTCTTCTTTTTATTTTTCAGATTTTAGATGCTTAATTCCTTGAATGAAAAGTTGAACTGATGACCCACTACTAAGGTTGTTCCTAGCCTTCCGTTCTCAAACTAGGCCATTCTGAGAGGCTGTTTGATTAAGTACCGTTGATAGTAGTATCGCACGTAAGAGACTTCTAAAACTCTGATTATTAATTCCTTGAATGAAGAGATGACTTCATACTCACTAACGAGGTTGTTCTTAGCCATCCGTTCTTAAACTAAGCAAAACAGTGAAGTTGTTTGATTAAGTATCACAGTTTGCTGATTTGCACATGCACCATTGCCGAAACTGTGATGCTTGGTTCCTTGATTGGATTGAAGAAGCTCATCACCATGCTTTTTACAAGCTGTCCGTTGTTATGTTTTGCAATTCAGTGGTTCTGTTTTGCAATTCATTTTCTGTTTGTTTAAGTATCATCGATGGTGGTGTCGTGCATGCAAACTTTCCGAAACTCTGATGCTTGTTTTTCTTGAATGGAGAGATGAGCTTATACTTTAGGTGACTTTTAAAACTGCAGTAATTAGTGCCTCGAATGGAAAAACGAACTCATTCTTTACAGACCAAGGTTGTTCCTGGCCATCCGTTAACATACTAGGCAACAGTACAGCGAAGCTGTTTGTTTTACAAGCTTTTGTCGTTTCGAGAAATCACTACATTAAGCATTCGATGGTGATACACGACTGATGGCCAGGTTCTGATTTTCGAATGAAAAGAAGAGTCGCATCCGACCACCGGTCGGCTTTCGACGCAAAACAGCTGTACACACTCGTCCAACGTCCAGTGACTAACTGTTGCAACGAGAAAGTTAGCTTTATTTGTCGTGCAGATTGTCCGCTTTGACGTAAAATGCTAGAAATTTGCTGAACGCTCGGTTTGCGCCGCCCAAGAGTCATTCTGTTTCTGCGTTGCCAGCGTCTGTCGGCTAAATACAACTGTAGACTCCGCGCAAGCTTTTTCACCGCAAAAGTTGTACAGAGCCACACCGAAGGCTAAAATCGACTTTAAGGTCGAAGGTTAAAATCGACCCTAGAGCTTTGAAAACGACGTCACGAAATTTTCAAGTACATCATCGAAGAAAATTACGGCGGCCAGATGCGACTCTTAGTACTAACTCTTCTAATCTTAGTACGTTAAGCATTCCAGTCGAGAGATCAGACGTTTTTTCGTCACCTAAGAGACCGGCCGATCCGTTTGCGACGCTGCGGAAAGAAAGAAGATGGCAAACCACAGGGTTGTTACCGTAACAAACCTCCGTGAGTACCTCCATCTCGAATGGCTTTTGGGGAAACGTTCGTTTTAAACTCAAAGGGATGGTTGTTAAAGCTCACAAAAGCCTGGTTAACGATTTTCTAACGGCAGAGACCGTGTTTACAATGGATGCAGGCCGTTTGCCCGAGCCCAAAGCGCAAGACCTTTCGGAGAACTCCTCTAGGTCGATGCAACGAAACTACTAGACGCGTGCACCTAGCGGCACGTTACAACCGAAGGACGCCCCTCGTGGACACTATACGAACGCAATTTTTCATTGTCCCCAGGCTTCCAAACCGTAACCTCATCCCCCTCCAATCCTAACCCCGTAATTCTCTTACTCCTTCCCCCCCCCCCCCCCCCACCCCTACCCCTCTTAAAAAAAAAAAAAAAAAAAGATAAAGAAAAAAAGAAAAAAGTTTCCTTCTCTCTTTTTTTCTAGCTTTTAGCCGGCCCTCCGCTAGAAGGGAATAGGGAGTAACGAAGGTTTGACATCAAAGTAGCGTTTCGTATAAGATTTGCTTGGCAAAATTTGACAATTTTTATAAAAGCCAAGCACTAGTTCAAACTGGAGATAATAAAACGAAATCGAATGATCTCACTTCTCAAACCACTGAGCTGCCATTGGTCGGCAGTTTCATGTTTGGAGACTATTGAGCTGCCATTGGTCGGCTGTTTAATCGTTGCGATTGGTCGGCAGTTTTATCGTTGGAGACCATTGAGAGATATAAAAGGCACTTTTTTTTTTTTTGAGCACAACATTAAACGCTATATCGTTAGATCTTGTTATAAAGGCACCCTTAAAATGCCGAATTGAAAAAAAAAAACAAAAACAAAAACAAACAGAAAAAAAAAATGAAATCGAAACGGGCATTCTTTTAAGCATAACGTTAAAAGCTAAATCGTTAGAGGTTTTATTAAGAAGGCACCTTTAGAATGCAAAAGACAAAAACGGAAAGTTTTGCTTTCCTGGCCACAAGCGATAAAATTGTTAGTAAAACGCACTCTAGCATTCTCACGTTCCAGACGTGACCAATGTTCGAGTAATCGAACAGGTCCGCTCAACCGTGAATGAAAGCGGAACTAACACACACTACCAACTAGTCACTGTGTTGGTCTGCTGAAATTACAACAGTCCATGAAAAGTATCTCGTAGAAAAGTCCTAATTTTGGATCATGGGCGGGCTGCTCAAATGAGCACTCTGCCCAATTGAAACAAAGGAAAAAAAAAAAAAAAAAAAGAAAAAAGAAACCGAAACGGGCATTCTTTTGAGCATAACGTTAAAAGCTAAATCGTTAGATGTTTTATTAAAAAGGCACCTTTAGAATGCGATGTCCTCAAATATTTTCCTCGATATTTTAATAAGTAAACAAAAACAAAACTAAGTCTTGCAACTGGCGAAAACTTTCAATAAGCAAACAAAGCAACAACTTTCCTTTCGAGTTTTTTACATTTTAAACAAAAGACAAACAAAGAAAAAAAAAACAAACAAAAACAAAAACAAAAAAACAAAACAAAAACAAAACAGAAAAGGGAGAATGAGTGAGTCGACTGATTTCGCTCAACTGTCTTAAACGAGAAGTCATAAACGTTTGCTTGTGCCAGCAAGTTGCAAATTAAGTTGTTAATGAGCTGCACCGCAAAAACTTAACCCACAGTTTATTAAGCATATTAAGCCTTTGCTGACATGTTAAGACATTTTAAGCCTTTGCTATTATCATGAGGCTTTTTTGCTCCACGAGCCAAAAAAGTACGCTAGAGTTGTTGACAAACTGCATCGCGGTCGAAAAGTGTAATTACGCCAACACTTTTATCCGTTTAAGCATTTCGTTTTCGCACGAACAACAATTAAAGCAGCTCGTTGAGCTTAACGACGTTCGTATTTTTTTTCGAAGCCAAAACTTCGGCTATAAGTAGAGTGAAGAGGCACTTCGAAAAACAACAAAGCTGTTCGCAGTCGATAGCAACGAGCGACAACATCTCTGCGAGTCTGGCATCAAGGTAAACATTTTTTTTTACATTTTCATTTGTTAGTGCCACTTTTGTGTACATTATGTATTCAAAAATTTCTTGCTGACGCTAGATTTTTCGTTTTCAATGAACAACAGTTGCAACCTCTAGTCGTTTGCTAAAACAGCTTGCTAGGACAACCAAATCAATCATATGTTGTGAAAATTTCTTTTTGTTCAACTGACTAAGGAAGATCGAGCGAACGCTTTTTTTTTTTATAACTTGTTTGTATCATATTGCTATTAAGAAAACAGCGTTGTGTATACTAAACGTGACATAATTGGCAATTATCCGTAACTAAAAATAAGATAGAAATTACAAACTTGATACCATATTTTAATTACTCTAACAAAACTAGACGTCATCGCGTGAGAAAATAAATGTTTATGACACATAACCTATTTTTTTGTTTTTTTTTTTCTTCTCTTTTTTCCTTTTAATCTCCTTTCTTTCGTCCAAAAAGCGTTTTGATTTTTGCCTCGCCACAAGCGATGAAATCGATAAAAAAACCTGCTCGGACATTCTCAATTCTCAACAACAAAAGCAATCAAAGTTCTAGCTCTCGAGCACGTGCGCCAACAGGTTGATGAAACCGTTCAAATATGCTCGATCGCTAGAATTTAAAAAAAAAAAAAGAAGCAAACCAGAAACAAACCAAAATAAAAAAAAAACAAAAACAAAAATGGACATCTTTAGAACGCTTAAATTTTATAAAATATTTTCCTCTGCGTTTTTAACCAGCTAAACTGTCGTAAAGTTTTTTCGGTGCAGTTCATTTAAAAAACTTAGTTTTCAACTTTTAAACGTTTTAGACTTCTCGTTTAAGGCAGTCGAAAGAAATGAGTCGACTTGCTCTCTCTCTCCCTTTTCGGTTTTGTTTTTGTTTACTTGTTTTTGTTTTTTCTTCGTTTGCCTTCGTTTGCCTTTGTTTGCCTTTGTTTGCTTTTGGAAAAGTTGTCGCCATGCGAGACTTAGTTTTTTTTTGGCTCAATTTGTGATTAAGTGAAGTTCTAGTCTTGAAAGTGTGCAAAGTGTGGGCCAATCTGGTGGCTGCTGGAGTGATGACACGTGAATGCTGGAAATTCCAGACTTTGAGCGGATTCAGCGTACATAGAAAGAAAATGTAACATTCACGTGGGTCTCTCCTAAGCTTGCCATTGGTCGGTCTGCTGGCCTTAAGTACCCCCCCCCCCCCCCTCAACGTCACGTTTGCTCAACTTTCTCGGTCTTTGGCGCCCAAAGAAAGCTCGAGGAAGGATAAAAATGGCGAGGTTTCGGTACTGCGTTTTCTGTTTTTCCTATTTGTTTTTGTTTGTTTGTTTGTTTCGTTTGTTTGTTTATTTATTTAATCGTTTTTTTGTTTGTTTCGTTCGTTTGTTTGTTTGTTTCGTTTGCTTCGTTTGTTTTGTGATGTTTTGTTTTCCCTTCTTGATGGCACAAAACAGAAGCAAACAAGACTTTCGGTTATATTCGGTTATATTCGGTTCAATAAAAGTTTGTTGGTTTCTGCACAACAACAACAACAACAACAAAAGTCCCTCTGTCCCTCAAAAGCAGTTTCTCCTCTGTCCTAAAGAAGAGCCTCTTTGTAATCGATCTTGTCTGAATGCAGCTCTCCTTTTGCCTACAGGTTTTTATTCCAACCCTTTTGTTGTTGTTAGTGCCATGTTGTTGTTATTGTTATACTCTGTAAAAGCAGTTGTTGCTGTTGTACTTGTTTGTTGTTTCTAAAGACACTGTTGTTGCTGCTGTTAGCGCTGTTAGTAATCACCCACTTGGCTTGTATTTTTGTTTCTTGTTTTTGTTTTTTGTTTTATTTATAAACACTCTCTGAGTAAGTGATGCTGTTGCTGTTGTTGTTGTTACAGTTGCAATGAGTGTTTGTTAATGTTCCCCCACTTGGCTTGTTTATAATCTATTTTATTTTATCAACACTCTCTGAGTCAGTGATGGTGTTGCTGTTGCTGTTGTCGTTATTATGCTTGCAATGGGAGTTGTTACTGTTCACCCACTTTGCTTGTTTTGTTTTTGTTTCTTTATTTTATCAACACCCTTTGAGCCAGTGATGCTGTTGCTGTTGTTGTTGTTATAGTTGCAATGAGTGTTGTTAATGTTCACCCACTTTGCTTGTGTTTTTGTTTTTGTTTATCAACACCCTTTGTGTCAGTGATGCTGTTGCTGTTGTTCTTATTACAGTTGCAATGAGTGTTTGTTAATGTTCACCAACTTGGCTTGTTTATAATCTATTTTGTTTTATCAACACTCTCTGAGTCAGTGATGCTGATGCTGTTGTTGTTATTGTGCTTGCAATAAGTGTTGTTAATGTTCACCCACTTTGCTTGTTTTGTTTGTGCTTTTGTTTTTCTTTATCAACACCCTTTGAGTCACTGATGCTGTTGCTGTTGGTGTTATTATAGTTGCAATGAGTGTTAATGTTCACCCACTTTGCTTGCTTTATTTGTTTGTTGCTTTTTTTTTTATCAACACCCTGCGAGTTAGTGATGCTGTTGCTGCTTTTGTCATTTTACTTGTATTTATAGTTGTTACTGTTCAGCCACTTTGCTTGTTTTTTAATCTGTTTTATTTTATCACCACACTCTGAGTCAGTGATGATGTTGCTGATGCTGTTGTTGTTATTTTACTTGCAATGATAGCTGTTACTGTTCAGCCACTTTGCTTGTTTTGTTTGTTTGTTTGTTTGTTTTTTTTATCAATATCCTCTGAGCAAGTGATGCTGTTGCTGTTGTTGTTGTTATAGTTGCAATGAGTGTTTGTTAATGTTCACAAACTTGGCATGTTTATAATCTATTTTATTTTATCAACACTCTCTGAGTCAGTGATGCTGATGCTGTTGTTGTTATTATGCTTGCAATAAGTGTTGTTAATGTTCACCCACTCTGCTTGTTTTGTTTGTGCCTTTGTTTTTGTTTATCAACACCCTTTGAGTCACTGATGCTGTTGCTGTTGGTGTTATTATAGTTGCAATGAGTGTTAATGTTCACCCACTTTGCTTGCTTTGTTTGTTTGTTGCTTTTTTTTTTATCAACACCCTGCGAGTTAGTGATGCTGTTGCTGCTTTTGTCATTTTACTTGTATTTATAGTTGTTACTGTTCAGCCACTTTGCTTGTTTTTTAATCTGTTTTATTTTATCACCACTCTCTGAGTCAGTGATGATGTTGCTGATGCTGTTGTTGTTATTTTACTTGCAATGATAGCTGTTACTGTTCAGCCACTTTGCTTGTTTTGTTTGTTTGTTTGTTTGTTTTTTTTATCAATATCCTCTGAGCAAGTGATGCTGTTGCTGTTGTTGTTGTTTTAGTTGCAATGAGTGTTTGTTAATGTTCCCCCACTTGGCTTGTACTTCTGTTTTCTGTTTTGTTTTGTTTTTGTTTTTTTTGTTGTTTTTTTTCTCAACACTCTCTGAGTAAGTGATGCTGTTGCTGTAGTCGTTGTTATAGTTGCAATGAGTGTTTGTTAATGTTCACAAACTTGGCATGTTTATAATCTATTTTATTTTATCAACACTCTCTGAGTCAGAGATGCTGATGCTGTTGTTGTTATTATGCTTGCAATAAGTGTTGTTAATGTTCCCCCACTCTGCTTGTTTTGTTTGTGCCTTTGTTTTTGTTTATCAACACCCTTTGAGTCACTGATGCTGTTGCTGTTGGTGTTATTATAGTTGCAATGAGTGTTAATGTTCACCCACTTTGCTTGCTTTGTTTGTTTGTTGCTTTTTTTTTTTATCAACACCCTGCGAGTTAGTGATGCTGTTGCTGCTTTTGTCATTTTACTTGTATTTATAGTTGTTACTGTTTAGCCACTTTGCTTGTTTTTTAATCTGTTTTATTTTATCACCACTCTCTGAGTCAGTGATGATGTTGCTGATGCTGTTGTTGTTATTTTACTTGCAATGATAGCTGTTACTGTTCAGCCACTTTGCTTGTTTTTTTTTGTTTTTGTTTTGTTTGTTTGTTTGTTTGTTTTTTTATATATCCTCTGAGTTAGTGATGCTGTTGCTGATGCTGTTGTTGTTATTATGCTTTCAATGAGAGCTGTTACTGTTCACCCACTTTGTTTGTTTATAATCTGTTTTATTTTATCAACACTCTCTGAGTCAGTGATGCTGATGCTGATGCTGTTGTTGTTATTATGCTTGCAGTGAGAGTTGTTACTGTTCACCCACTTTGCTTGCTTATTGTCTATTTTATTTTGTCAACACTCTCTGAGTCAGTGATGCTGATGCTGATGCTGTTGTTGTTATTATGCTTGCAATGAGAGTTGTTACTGTTCACCCAATTTGCTTGTTTTGTTTTTTTATTTGTTTTTTTGTTTGTTTTTGTTTTGCTTGTTTTTTTTTATCAATACCCTCTGAGTCAGTGATGCTGTTGCTGTTGTTGTTGTTGTTATAGTTGCAATGAGTGTTTGTTAATGTTCCCCCACTTGGCTTGTACTTTTGTTTTCTTTTTTGTTATGTCAACACTCTCTGAGTCAGTGATGCTGATGCTGTTGTTATTATGCTTGCAATGAGAGTTGTTACTGTTGTAGTTATGTCTGTCATTTGTCCTTGTTAGCAAGTTCTATTTGCCCTCTCTTGCCTTTTTTCAACACAGTTTCTTTCTTTGAGTCATATGGTTGCGAGATCCTCTCAAACTCCATCTCTTTATTTATTTGTTTCTTTTCTTTTTCTTTTTTTTTTTCTCATTCTCCTTCTCATAATAGCAATCACTGCTGCCACCATGCATGTAATGCTAGTTGCTCTCATTCTTTTTCATTTGCTAGTGGAAACTTTGTTTCTTCTTGTTGCTCTCTTTTCTTTCTTTTTTTCTCTTTTGCAGAGGATTCGAAAAAACACAGCTCTTCCCTGCAGTTGTAAACATTCCAGGATTGGATGCAGGCAGAAGAAAAAAACTCTCACTGACTGGTTTCCTTTTTTTAGCAAAAACCGTTGCAAACAAACACCTGAACATGTCTTCTTCACAAGAAAACAACTCTGTTGTTGCTTCTTCTCCAAACTCTAAAGCAAAAAAAAAGAAAAGAAAGCAGTCACAAGAACAGAGAGACTTAAAGCTCAAAAACAAAGTCAGGGCCGCATTAGTTGCAGCGTGTGGCTCCGTAAACAGGGTTGTACCTTTCTATGGTACCAAGAAGAGGTACGCTGTTAGCTGTCCGATGCCTTTGTGCAAACATTCGTCCACAAGCATTAAAAGACACTTGACTAAAAAAGATCATTCTTGGACTTTGGATGAAGCTTCCATCTTTTACTCTGCAATGGTCAGGAAGTTTCAGCATGCTC